>NW_022704992.1:2370109-2379901 GCF_011630105.1 Anneissia japonica | reverse complement strand
CATCTATTCATTCATAGCCGTTCGGTCATTCATATTTCATTTTCATTCATTCTTTCACTCATTCCATCATTATTTCATTCATTTATTCATTTATCTATTCATTCATTCATCCATTCCATCATAATTCCTGTTCCATACCAACACATTTTTACAAGAGTAGTACCTAATAAAAAATAAATAAAAACTCAGGTCTCAAATTATCTTAACCCACCGAGTCTAATATACTATTATAAATATGATCCATAAAACGATCCTTGGCATTCAACTTTTTGTAACAGACAGAGAAACAATAATAAGGGCAATGGTTCAACAATCTTCAAGTAGTTCTTTCCTCCATTCTATAACCATGAACTTATTAGTAACAATAACAGCACCTTTGTATAGTTGAATTTAATGTCAGGGCTGTGATTACCTTGTGAGAAGAGTTTCGTACTTTTTTATATAGACTTATTCACACAGCCTCAAATGAAGTGGATATTATTATGAAATATCAAATCAAAACATGTTTTAATTTGTTTTGAATAAAGTAGCAGTAAAACTTGGTAACTTGTATAGCATAGCCTGTATACATTTAACGGGGGAGACTAGACAGGGCGGATTCACGATTTTGTTTTTGTTACGAGGTAGGTCTTACGTACTAAAATTGTCAAGTGGTTTGAATTAACACTAGGCTTACCTCAGCCTCACGAAATATAGTTCTTCCAGTGGCGTAGCTACGGGTCGTACAGCCAGTGCAAACCACTCGGGCCCAGGGCTATTAGGGGCCCATTCATAAATAGACCTAAAAATAGTAATTTAAAATAATTTCCAACTTATTTTTGAATAGAAAACGGCCAGTGGGCCCCTCAATAATATTCAGTTTTTGGAGGAGTAATTATTGATTACTGTATTGATTTTAATTAAGTAGCGTATTTAAGAGGGCCCAGCCGGTCAGACCCCCCCCCCTTTTTTTTTTTTTAAATTATACAAAATGGGGGAAAAGGGAATTATATTTAATATATTATCGATCTGAGAATGACATTTCCGGCCATCTAGAGGCGCTATAATCAAAAATCTTCTTACCTCAGCTTAACCATGGTGGAGAATTGGTCATCATTAACTGTGGAAATCCCTCCCTGGTCCCTTTATTTCGATTTACCTGATCCGCCACTGCAATTGTTTAATTTTACGTGCCATCAATTTTCCTGATTAGTTTAGAACAGCTGCTGAGACCGAATATGCCCCTCTTAAAACAGTTACGAATCCGATTATACTAGTATTTATTACTAACCTAGGCCTTAAGGAGTAGGGGGTGAAAGAAACAATTCTTACGATGAATTTTCTGAGAACTTCAGGGAATTCTCCTATCACATCAAAGGGCCCAGCAAGTAATCTTTCACTGGAGCCCTTTCGTATCTAACTACGCCGCTGGGTTGTTCGATGATAGGAGTGTCTGTTAGTGTTAAACTAATATTTTCAGAGTTCTTTAAGTTATACAATTATAGTCATAAAAGCCTGTTTAGCACAACCACACTCCCTCCCGTGCTAGTAAATCCCTCTGGGAGAGAAGCGTACGCTTGTATTGTGAAACTGTGGTCTTCACTCGGATGTGTTATTTCGGTTGATAATATGAATATTAATACATCGTAAAAGTTTCTACCAACTTTTTTTGTCACAAAAAATTATCAGCGCCCTCTATCCTAATCAGGTTTACAAGTATGAATAAATATACCTTTTTTTCTACTTTTTGTTATTAATGGTAAAGCGCATAGGCCCTACTATTCAATCGTTGTTTTAAATCTAACTTTTTAAAACTTAAAGAAAAATAGAGAAAAAAGGAAAATTATTTTTAAATTTTAAGTCTGAGGGTGTCATTTCCGGTCATCTAGATGTGGCATAATCACTGAGGTGTACAGATTCAAAACCTGTGAAAGTCCCTCCTTGTTCCCCCTGTATTTCGAATTTCTGGATCCGCCACTGAATGTTAAGGCATATAGTAGTAATAATAATAATAATAATAATAATAATAATAATAATAATAATAATAATAATAATAATAATAATAATAATTAATAATTAATGATAATAAAGACGATTAAAAAATATTACTCCTTGTATCACTTGACCCCTTTGCGACGTTATACAATGGACAATCTCCTGATTTAACTCGAACTATTTTTTTCAGCAAGTACAGGGTCAATCTGTGATTAGCTATTTCCTATCAACGATGCCGATATCCGCAGAAACCTACACACGTCACTATAGCAGATATGAATCACAAATTTGATACGAGCACTTTCTCACTGGATTAGCCAAGGCCCTTGGCGTGTATTCACCGCGTGCCTGCGTATTTCTCGTGACCTAGGAAGTAAAAGTGCTTTAGCTCCGCCCACTTGCTCCTTTTAAGAAGATTTGCGGGAGTAAAAGTTGATTCAGTTGCTAGTTGTTCGCCCTAAAGTTTTTATTTCGTCAACTCCATTCGGTCTTGATCATGAAGACTATCTTAGCACTTTTTGCTTTGATCGCCGTTGCAGCGGCAAACTGCCCACCACTGTGGACATCAGGCGGAGCATCATGTTACAGATATTTTAGGGCGCCAGCCACTTTTGACCAAGCCCAAAATTTGTGTATGGACTACGGTAACTGCAATGGTGATATGGCTCAAGTTGTTGAAATCGAATCAAGAAGGGAAGAGCAGTTTCTAAACAAATACCTCAACATGTTTGTGCCCGAGCCTCCAACACTTCCAGTCTGGCTTAACCTTAGGCTTCAACAAAATTCCCAAGGACAGACCATGTGGATGTGGGGCAGTGGAACCGAACTTGGGGCCCCTGGTGCATCTGTAACCTTGATCACTGGATACTCAAATTTCGGGACCTCAAATCTGCCCTCAAGTGGTAAGTTAGCAAACTATATATATAATTCAATCTTGAAAATTTGTTAAAATAAAAATACATTATAATGTTTGAAATTGTTATTCATTGTAGGTCCATGTGTTAGAACCCGACCAAGCGCATTAGGATTCCTTTGGACTCAGTCTAGCTGCACAGCAGCTTTTGGTTATGTATGTGAAATGCCAAGTGGCGCAAGAAGACCACTAGTAGCACCAGGAGGACCAACAGCAGTAAAAGTACCACAACAAACCTTTGGACGACTCACAGCAGCCGACACTGCTGTCACGGGCAGGAGGAACAGCGGCGGCTCTAGAAAATCAAAATTGTAAATTAATTTAGCAATTAAAGAAAAACAGTTAAGTCGGTAGTATGGACACAACAGCAAAAATTACACTTTAAAAAATAGAAGTGAAAAGAAAATTCCACATTGATGCACTTCTCCAGAAAAGGATAATCAAAAGGGAGAGGAAGAAAAGAGACGAAATGCTCATTCGTTCCCCTTACTACGATGGGCCACGTGAACAAGGTGTCTTGCCAACGAGCTAACGCGGGGACGGGGCTCGATTATCAACGGTGCTAATTTTTTTAAATCGTTATATCGATGTCGTTACAAATGTTTTCTAAATCACATATAGAATTTTTGATTAAAATGAAAATTCATATCTAAGTATGATTGTTGCAAAGTTTTTTATGTTTCGTCTGTAGTAATTGAGGTGTTGATGTGCGTTTAGTGTTGAGTGACAGTATTTATATAGGCCTATTCACTGACAGACGTTGCTGAAATTGAAGGAAACAAAACAACTGAATCCTGGCCGACAAATGGAAACATCAGCGGTGTGTTGCGTCACCCGAAATGCAGCCAACAAGAAAAGACAAAGTAGCGGCAACACCTGTAACACACACACACACTCAATATAAATGTACACATATAATTAATACAATTTCAACAATAACGAACCTTCTTTTTTAAGAACAAAAACACTTACAATCGTTAATTATAAGATATACACTAATTATCATTATATATTATTATATATATATTTTTTTTTTTTTGTTTCACAAGAAAAACATACATGTACATGATAATTATGTAAGTAATACCATGTTAACAAACCGTCAATGAATTAATATTATTGCTTAAATGGTACGGTAATATAAGAAATAAACAGATTCATATTTGATTTTTTATTGTTTTTTGATAGAAGCAATCTGATGCTTTTAATGCAATAAAAAAAAAGATATTGACAATGGTAATGATAACGATGCTGATAATGGTTATGATAATGTATTAATAATAATAATAATTATTATTATTATAATGATAATAATAATATTTATTATTAATTATGGTACTGAAAATAATAACATTAGTAATATGACCCAATGATGTGTGTTATTCTAACAATAATTGCCAAATGAATAAAATATAACAATTATAACAGTAATAAGATTAATAAAAATAAATAATGAACACAAAATTGATTATTATTATTATTATTATTATTACAGTATTATCATCATCATTTATTATTATTATTTTCGTTATTCAATATCTTTAGTACTGCTATTGATATTGTAAATATGTAATATTTTCACGGTTACAACATTTTTATTTCTTTATTTCCAATATCCCAACAGGATTCCCTACAATGAGTTTTTGGAAAATACTGCTAACGTTTGGAAATCTATTTTCACAAAGAATTGATAATAGTTTTAACGGATATACTAAAATATAACTACTGTCTCTTATACACATCTTTGTTAATAATTAAATTCACACACAACTTCATATTGCTTTTTTTGTTAAGTCTTTTTACGTAAAATCACTTCATCCCTTTGATTATAGCATATTTACATTCAAACATATGATATAATTATTATGATCGAGAAATGGAATAGCTAGAATCTAACACTGAACTAAACCCTAAACCTAACTCGGAGCTATACCCAGACCAACACAGCACAATTTGTAAATACAGTATTCCGTTGACACGCTTAGTCATATAATAAGGTCACTTCAACAGCATTTTCAAATCACAGATGTATTTAGATGTGAATACGCATAGGCCTCTGTAACATTTTTATATATTTTTTTAAAGAATGGTTTGAGTATGTTTATCATGCAATCTGCCTAAGTGTAAGCGGTTAGCGCAGCGAATGTAGCACGGACCCGAAACCTTGAGATCGGAATCTCAAAAACTTTTATTTATTTATTTATTTATTATTTATTTTTTTTTTGCCGTGCGTTTCGCTTGTGTTAGGGGTGGCACCAGTGGTGGTGCCGGCGGACAGGAAGAAAAACCACAATTCGTCGGGGAGGAAAAAAAAATTATAGTGTATTTTCTACATATTAGCAGACACTAAAATCGATGACCATCCGGTCGTCGGGAAAATCCTGTTTCCTCCTGGCTTGTGTTGATGTACAATGCGCTTTATCTATGTTTTTCTCTCGCCACACCCAGGGGTAGGCCTTTAATTGAATAGTCCTATCGGTAAATGCTGAAACGGTGAACAGACTCGTCGTACGGGAATGTGGAAACCAAACCCCCAACAAAGTATTATACAGCTGGGACCAAAAGCCAAATAAAGATAGATGCGTGCTCCGGCCATCAGCTTATAATTATTATAATCATTATTATTATTATTATTATTATTATTATTATTATTATTATTATTATTATTATTATTATTATTATTATTATTATTATTATTATTATTTATATTATTATTATTATTATTATTTTATTATCATTATTATTATTATTATTATTATTATTACAGTATTATCATCATCATTTATTATTATTATTTTCGTTATTCAATATCTTTAGTACTGCTATTGATATTGTAAATATGTAATATTTTCACGGTTACAACATTTTTATTTCTTTATTTCCAATATCCCAACAGGATTCCCTACAATGAGTTTTTGGAAAATACTGCTAACGTTTGGAAATCTATTTTCACAAAGAATTGATAATAGTTTTAACGGATATACTAAAATATAACTATGGAGACCTATGGTCTATCAATAACTTTTAATGGATCGAACAGATAATCGAACCTTGACTTGATCAACTTAGAAGTGTGCTAATAAGCATCCCGGTATCTGTTCACATGTGCAAAATCTGTCAGGCAGAAAATTCATAAACTTCTATTGAGACAAATAAACCTTGAGAACTTTCCTTAGTATGACACACGCGATTGATGGGCTACGGTACAAGAGGTCACGTTTCCGGTGACGTCATGCGTGTGAGAGAAACTTTTCGCTGATGGCTTGTGGCTCAGTCCTAATATAACTAACTGCATCGCGAAGTAAAGTTTTTAGCACACCCGAACTGTTCTCGTTGGGTCTCACTGCAATCAAGATGAAGGTTATAATTGCATTATTTAGCCTGATTGTGGCAGCTTCGGCAGGGTGCCCTCCATTCTGGGTACAGTACCGAGGACAATGCTATAGGTATTTCAACGAACCATTAACACATTTAGGAGCCACGAATTTTTGTATGAAGTTTGGATCCTGCGACGGTCAAATAGGTAGACTTCTTAGCGTTGAGAACGCTCGAACAGATAATTTCATTCACCTTCTACTGAGCGACTTCGTGATTGAACCCCCGACGTTCCCAACATGGCTCGGTCTTACAAGTGACCCGAATAATCCTGATGTTTGGACATGGGCTTCAGGAGCTCCCCTGCTGTACACAAATTGGGGAAATAATCAGCCCGGCGGTAACGGTAAGTTTTTTTTTATACCCCTACGCTCGCATTTCGAATACATTACATTGTTTTTATCATCATTTTATGGTTATTTGTGCATTGTTGTTATTATTTATATATAGAGCCATGTGCAAGGACACTTCCAAACGAGATGGGACACACGTGGCGAGAGGTTGCGTGCGATCGCGAACTACGATTCATCTGTGAGATGTCGGCTGCTGAACCAGGACTGCAGTAAAGATGCAAATGGATGCAACTCAATAACCAAAATCACAGACCCTGCACAGACATCACCGGTTGACCAAGGTTCTTACCTAGCACTCAACAATAGAATACCAAACCTGACTTGTTAAAATCGGTGCGTTTTTCGAGATGGCGGTTTCCGTATATAAGTCTAAACCAGACGATGGATAGAAGTGTTGAATTTCGGGCTGCTTATTGGATTCAATTTGGTTTGATAGACGGATTTCAGTAGCATAAGAAACAGAATTCCAAGACTCGTCTTCGAGGACTTTAAAATAAACAACGGGTCTTTTTACATTCAGATCTCGTTATGTTATATTTTTAAAAAGTTTATAAATGAACGTTTGTAGGTGAAAAATAAAAAACAAGAAAAACATGTGGTTGTATTTTTCAGTTATTGATATTGATTGATTTACTGACTGATTGACTGACTAATTGCTTGATTGAATTATGATTCATTCATCAATATATTGATAGATTGGCTGATTGATTGATTGGCTGATTGATTGATTGATTGATTGATTGATAGATTGGCTGATTGATTGATTTGCTGATTGATTGATTGATTGATTGATTGATTGATTGATTGATAGATTGGCTGATTGATTGATTTGCTGATTGATTGATTGATTGATTGGCTGATTGATTAATTCACTGATTGATTTGAGTCATAGATCAAACGATTGCTCGATAATGGATTAATTGACGGCAGTTGATGTTGATTAATAATCGGTCTATTGATTATTGATATTAATATTATAAATATTGATATATTGATTGATCAATTGATTGATTGGTTGATTGATAATTGATTGATTGATTGCTTGCTTGATTGAGAAACTGAATGATTGGTTGATTGTTAGATTCATGTTGATATTGAGATCGTTGTTATTATTGTTTATTGATTGATTGAGTGGCTGAATGATTGATTAATTGATTGGCTCATTGAATTATTGATTGTTAGATTGATGTTGATATTGAGATGGATATTATTGATTTATTGGTTGATTGAATGTTATTGATGTTGGTAAATCATTATTTCTACAAAGTCGCCTGTATAAATAACAGTTTTGTCACATTCAATAATCAAACTATTTCCAGAAGCTGTTCAATCAGATCTGAATATACCTTTCCGGAGTGTCAATCAAACTTAACAACTGACCAATCAGAACAGCGCTAGGAATACGCGCGCGTCTTACAAACACACGTGTTGTCCCACAAACGCACGTGTTCGCGTATGTTTTAACACTGCTGACTTGTGGGACCTTAGCAACAAAATCCAAGGGGCGGAGCTTAGCGGAAAGGTCCATTCTGATTCGATACAATATCGATATCCAACTAATCATAGTCGTTCCTATGCATAAGTATTGTAAAATGATAAATGAATAGAATAATAAAAATAAAAATATACAAGTAACGAAAACGAAAACAAAGATATAATGATGCGGAGAAGCAGATGAAAAAAAAACCCATGAATGTTATTATACTAATGACGGTAATGATGATAATAATGATGATAGGATGTGGATTTTGACAAGGCCAAGATAAAAATACGAGAAGAAACGATAATTTTCAGATAAGGGCACAGAAGAAGCGTCACTATACACAATTACAAATAAAAGGAAGGAGAGTGGGCAAATGTGAGACTGATTGAAAGCAGAAATAGATCATGACGTCACGAAGATAGCTTTGTAGCCAGCTAATAATGAATCCGACGAAATGTTACTAGCTAGAAAATTTTTTTTTTCAAAAATTCAACATTAATAAAATATTGTTTTATTTTCAACTTCTATCGGGTTAACAAGCTTCTTCTTCCTTTATTTGTGTAGTTCAAGGTAGGCCTCCAAACCATTTCACATAAAAAAAAGTCGAATAATCTTTTAGGATGACCAGATTTCTTTTATTAGTTAATCATAAACACTTTTTAATTTTTCTTGTATTACTAAATATAGTCAGGTTCACATATGTGTTATCAGATTTGTTGTTTTTTTTAATAGTAAATAATGGACCATAATGGTACAGTATTATATACAATTTTATTCTTTTTCTATTTGGTTCTATTGCAACAAATTAATATTCTATCTTCTTTGTTTATTTTTACATTTTCACCAATCAATTATGAGCTGATATATGAAACCGTGCAAATTGTAGGATGTTGGATGATTTGAAAATATTAAATTACATTATATAAAAACTTCATTCATTATTATAACTCTAGTGTGAGTCACTTACTAGGTCAGTTGCCAGGATTGTTTTAAAATACACTCACTGTTAAGTTTGCCAAACCATACGAATATACATATATTTATAATCATGAGTCATTATGTGCTTTTATGTCGATTTAGTCTTCCCCCCACAACACTGCTAAACAGCTACATGAGAGCTTTTCCCATATATCTGTCGACATTCATCGCAATTTTGTAAGCCTGCCGTTTGTCACCGTGAATACACACACACACACACTTTTATTATTATCTATCTGCTTCTATCTGTTTTTCTGCATGCAATAGGCCCAGAACTTCCAATGAATTTACCCTATGATTAATGGTAACTGGTTTTTTGGGGGTTTTTTTGTTTTTGTTTTTTTATACCAAAAAAATGAAGATGCAAAAAAAAAAATGTATATATACATCTAACATTATTTTAAGAACCAAGCTTACATTATTGCATCAAACGTTTAGCCAAACAAACCAAAAAAAAAATCATTTTATTGATCTGATGATTCCCAATTCAGGGGCGGATTTAGAGGGGGGCTTAACAGGCTTTAGCCCCCCTAAAATTTCATAGCCATTTCTTTTTAACTGCCTTTTGAAGGTCCAAATTAAAATATTGTTTAATGTTTTCTTTACACACATCATATTTATGGGCTAAACATTTTACAGTAGTTGTTTTTCAGTGATAAAATAAAAATGAAATACGTTTTTTAACCGATCAGCGGACAAAAAACGTAGCTAAGAAA
>NW_022704992.1:2361090-2369994 GCF_011630105.1 Anneissia japonica | reverse complement strand
TACGCACACACACACACATACATACATCTAATAGCTAAAGCGTTTAGCTACCCCTCTGAACCCCATCTTATCGGACGGAGACACCTCCTCCCAAACCTAGCCTCCGCAGGCACTTGGAGGCACTTTACACATATACCTATAGCCCCCCACCCCCCTAACCAAAACTTCTGGATCCGCCCCTGCAATTGTTAACAATAGCAGTAAAATGAGGGTCGCCAGCAGATTTACTCGTTTATGAGCGTCTACTCTCTAATTATAGTTTGCATATTTTGACAGGACCATTCCTAAGAGTCAGCGTTTTTAATTATCACCCTGCGTATATCATCCCCACTGTATTGTTTATTGCAACAAATTACAGTGAAGATACAATTATCTCATATCACCTTACTTTTCCAGCTTGTGCCCCTTACCTAATTTTGGACCCTGCTTATCTTTCTCCACCCCCTATCCCCCTTCACAGTGGTCTCCCAAAACTCACGGGCGTCTCCCGGAAAGCTGGACGGCCTCACGTACTCAGGCAAGCAAGCAAGAATCTCCCGCAAATACATACGTGTTTTTACTACTTTATTATCAATTGTCTCACATACGTCATGGGTATCAACGTGCACAGCAAAATAAAATTAATTATGTTAAGAAAGCTCATTCGAACAGATCTTCCGAAATGGATAACTTGGGACCCCTACTTTTATCAATCCCCATTTCTATACTTCCGGTATGTCAATACAGTATACGGTATTCGATATTAACCCATCTTTCAAAGACAATGAACATGAAATACACTTTTTTTAAATAAGAACCAGTAAAATATTTCCCAGACTCAGTGTTCTTATTTTTTCGCAGATCTCAGGCTTAAAATGTTATTATTTTGTTCTCATTTTATACACTTTTCAAACATAGGCCTAAACAATATTTATTGTACAGCAGTATATCACTGTACTCTTATACTTATAGAGGGTATTAAAATAGTCACACCTGCTGCGAATAAGGTACACCATAAACCTCATTTGACAATTCACCTCAGCCTCAATTTGTTCTTAATTTATAAGCTATTTTAGTCCCAGTGTTCTAAAAACGAAGCGTAGAGTCAACGACTTGTAACTGGACTTGGTGACCTGTTTACCTTTGTCCTTTAGCTTTTTTCTGTGGCCCTACTTGTCCTTGTCTCTAAAAGCCTCTCTAGATGTTGTTTCCGACTCGATTAGTATTGTTATTACTTTTACACATCATTGAGATAATAGATGCAATGGTTCCTTTGTTACAAGCGACGACAAACTTTGACCTGAAGACAAGATCGTGTCCAAGCAAGCCAAAATAATTACAATTGAACAATTTTGAATAACTTCTTGCTTTTATAAAAACATTGTTGAATATGAAAAAAATACTAATGCTATACACTATTTCATTATAAGTATGTTGGTGAAAATGGTATAATTGAGTATTGCTCATAAAAATGTATAGGAATAATATTGGCGCAAAATGACACACGCCGATATAGAATATCGTATTGTAATTATGTTATCATCTTAGACAAAGCGCATTCAACTTGTGTGTACACGGTCGAATTTTACAACTATTTACGTAAAATAAGGTCCCTTGACGTAAACGTGTGCTCCTTAGTGTTATTAATGACTAATAAAATGAAATAATACAAGCTTTCATGAAATTGTGTAAATTATAATTTTCATTGTCTTTTTAACGAACCCGTGATTTACGTCCAGGGGTACCGACAATGTCGAGGCTATACGTACATCGAAACTAGGTCTGGTTGAAGTTTCAGCATTGAACAATTAACAATACTGAAGAAAAAGTAAGAAAGCAACTGAATGGGATGTGAACAATAAATTGGAGGTTAAGATGCTTATCGAGTGTTTAAATGACATGCACATGATGTCGAGAAAAAAATGACAAGTCGTGGGCCTTCTGCCTCAATTATTATCTATTACGATACATCAGCATAAGTTGAAGAGTATGGTGTGTGTGCGCTGAAGTGGAGATGGCAACATAAACTTGGTCCCAGGTTAAAATCCATTCTTAAGCTAAAAGACTATTGAAAATTTCAATAGCGCACAGTCTTTAAGAAATTATAAAAAAAAAAAAAACACATGTAAGCTGTTGGTCCTATTTTCAATATGGTTATGCACACATTATAAACGAGGTACACTCTTTGAAGAAGAGCAGGTGTCAATTTTTCTACCCAAAAGACCCACAGTAAGTAAGTTTTCGGGCTTTCGCGGGTCGCATCATTTGGTGTCTCAATAAAAATTACCCCATTTGTAAAATTCATAAGTAATACAGGTATATATAATTAATATAATTTTGTTCCAACCAGTAAAATTAACTTACGAAAATGTTTCAGTCTGGTATAACCTGAGATGTATAAATGATTTTAAAATAAGTAAGTAAATAAGTAAGTAAGAAATAAATAAGTAAGAAAGTAAATAATAAGTAAGTAATAAGTAAGAAAATAAGTAAGTAAAAGTCTCTCAAATGTGGAAGTGGTCTAATCTTCGTGCTATTTGTAAATTCTTGTTTTGTGTTAATAAGCAAGTATACTTAGGCCTATGAGACACTGTCAGGCATTCTCGTGTCGGAAGTCGGGTTTAAAACGCGGCCGATTAGGAAGCAATTTTTTTTTCTATTAAAATAAGTACCGTATTTTCATTACATTTGAATCAGAAACTACTTCAACCTTTCCTTTTCTTCGTAAAGTTCAACATTTTCTAGAACATAGCTAGTGAAGTATACATTTTCGTTTCGCCCTCGGAATCCCATGACTGTGAGTCAGTTAATAAAAAGAGGCCTAGTCCTTCCTGCTCGATATGTGTCTAGTGATTATAATCAACATAAATATTATAAATGTGAATACAGATACTATAATTTATACAAGAATGTATATCTGTGTATAATAAATCTTTGTCAATATAGAGAAACTTTAAACTGTCCTGGCAGTAATGATAAGTTTTGAAGATAGGAGTCTGTCAGTACGAAAAAATAGTTTCCCCCATTCAAGACAGGCCTAATTATTAGATCATTTACGGTAGCAAATGCCTGTCGTTTTTGTTTGTATCTTATCATTCTTCAGCTCATAAAGATAAAGTGGCTCTAATAGTAACATTGTAATTTGGATGAATTCAATTAAAACACAAAATAGTGCTGAGTGGAATCGAGCCTGGTGGATAAGCTTAGACTCCAGCACATGTTCTTAGCATGTCCACCGACATTCAGGACATCACTACAATCAGTAAATCTGAGACAAATTCTATAAGTTGTCTCCAGCAGTGGCGGCGCCAGCGGGGGGACAGCTGGGGCTTAAGCCTCTCTCCCCACTAGACAGGTCAATCCCCCTCCCCATCGGACAGAGCTCGTCGGGCAGTCGGACTAAAAACAATATAAAAATAGGCCCACGCCAAGCCAACACATGCCTGTCACAGTCTGAGAATGTCATTTCTGGCCATCCAGAGGTTCCTCTCCTTCAAAAAATCTCATTTGGGAAGGGGAACACCCTCTAAAACCCTTCTCCTACGAGCTCAAGTCCCCTGTCGAACAGCTCAGCCCCCCCCCCCCTCCAGAAAAATACCCTAGAGCCACCACTGGTCTCAAGGTAAACTAATCAACAAAACCTCTTAAATTTATATAAAGCATCATTTAATTCCTTGCAACCTGATGACAAGCCACCCACTGTTGGCCGAGAATAAAATACAGTTTTAAAATTAGATTAACAAATTATTAGAGGAAACAACTTTAAGTTATGCATAAATAAACTAAAAGGTACCAAAACGAACCTAACGCTCAAACTAAATTTCTACTTCTTTACTATGTGGATTCGATCTTTTCATAATTTTGTTTTTAATTTAATAATAATAATTTTGTTCATTTAAATTATTAATATAAACGTTTGTAATAGATTTGAATAACCAATTCAATTTTAAACTGTTCGTGGGATTACCTGTAATTCTTGTAAGTCTATTGTAATATCTCAAAAAGTCCTTAATTAAAAAAGTAGAAAATATATTGTTGGTCAGTGTGAAACTACAGTACATCACGGTTCACTTGGAATTTGAGTCATTGGTTGACTATTGCATTTCATATTGATGATTCTTAGTAAATAGACAACCAAATTAAGGAGAAACAATATTTTGTAGTCGAATAGTCTAAATTCGAAACCAGATTTAAAAATAATACCTACGCAAATCCATTAATTAAGTTACTAAAAAGGTCATAATTCTAAATTCAAAATGTAGTTTCCTTCCCGATAAGTGACGGTGAGTAATGCATTGTCATGGTAACGCAGATATCTCGCTCTGAAACACTCACTCACATACACACGCATCGCCACAGTGTATAAGTGAGGGCTTGAGAAAAATTAGAAAAAAACCAGGATATGAAAATTGTATGCCCAAATATGGTCAGATATATTTAAACCCTTGCAAATTAGATCTTGTTGGATGAATGTGTTTTGACTTAAATTTTGTTGATAGTTTCGCTTAGATTATTACTCAGCGTTTCCGATCGAAGAATGCAAATTTGTTGGCCTAAGCTTTTTGTTAAGTTCATCACTAACCCTCCTTTAGCAATAGACTATTTAATATTTTCACCTACAGTAGAATATTTTTCCATTGAAATTTTTAATAAATAAAAATATTTTAGTTGGCGTGCTCAAGGTGAAATTCATATAATAATAATATAGGTCAAGCCGCTCTCCTCCGTCATCGTTGATGCTTATTGTCCTAGTACTATAACAAGACCTACACAATTTTATAAGAACACTGCGACTGAACATGCTTAAAAATCAGAACAAAATAAGAATAAATTGAGGCTGAGGTAAAACGCCAAATGAGGTTTGTATTTTTTTAAAATAGAAAACCCAACAAATAGTATCTGTACCGTAGGGGCAACTATGTAATAACATCAAATTTTTTTTCTCCTTTTCCCTCCTTTTGTTTCTTAGTCTGGACATTGTGATTGCGATGTAATATTTACCCCGTCTGTGAGTATGTCCTCTTAACTCTACTTTCATTATTATTTGTTGAAGTATCTAGTCAAATAAGTACTTTTCTCTACCAGGCCCCAAGATTAAGTCCAATATACAAATACAATAAAATTATCTTATCAAGTAAACACACATTACAAGATACATGTGTTACTGTTACTCTCATATAGTCGACGACTTCACCTGATTTCTTTTTAGAAATAATAATAATGATGATGACGATGATTATGATATATATATAATGGTGTTTTATTGAGGTTCAACTTGATAGAGCGCAACATGCTAGACGATAAAGAATTTATTTTACTTTAAACGATAAATCACTGTAGCCTAAAACACATTACAAACGTATGAAAGTACCAAACATAGGCCTACATATACTTTCATCTACTGAGTTCGATCTAAACGTCCACTAACTTCTAATTAGTGTTGACTGATTAATTGATTGGTATAATTGATTAATTGATTAAATGAATAATCGACAATTTGATTAATAATTTGATTGATGAACTGTTTGATTGAGGTCGTGTAGCTATAACTCCGGGAATAATCTTGGATAAAATTGTTGATGAACAAAAAGAAAAAAAAAACAATTTGGTGATTTGTATTCTTAAGATGTCTTCAGTCCTTTAAATAGTGTTGAGTTTTTGTATGTCTGTTTTCTTTTTGATGTATTCAGATGCAATTTGCTTCAGAAAAACCAATAATAAGAACAATTGGCATTTTTGTCTCCTTATTTTTAAACTACCATTTACAAATAGTAATACACAAAGGTCAAACATTTAAACAGGTGTTTATTCCATCGCATTATGAATGTTTTTGTCAAAAACCGGCTAATCTACAGTGTAGATAAGATTTCCTGTAAGGCGACCAATTTCCCAAATCTGTTCCCGATTGCTGGGAACGTTGTTGACACTTGTAAAATAGATTTACTAGTCGAAACTTAGTTTTGCATTGTTTAGGAGAATAGTGGGATGAAA
Organism: Anneissia japonica; assembly: GCF_011630105.1. Classification (NCBI taxonomy): domain Eukaryota; kingdom Metazoa; phylum Echinodermata; class Crinoidea; order Comatulida; family Comatulidae; genus Anneissia; species Anneissia japonica. The sequence goes on along the minus strand of NW_022704992.1, from coordinate 2,364,024 downwards.
AAAACAAGAGCCTTTTAGGCTTCATCATTGAAAGTTCGCTTCCTTGCATTTTAATCATGCCTGCAATCTAATTGGTCGAGGTCGCTTATTACGTAAAGGAAACTTTACATGACTGATGGAACCCTCGCATAATTTCAACTGACGAGGGCGCTATATTTCCGCCGATTACTTGAAACAAACTTCGATCACTCGAGCTGGGTAACTTTGTAAAAACAGCTTTGCTTTCCGATAGTCGCAGCGACAAAGCTCAGTCATGAAGTTCCTTATTTTCTCGTGCCTTATCGTGGCAGCGACAGCCAATTGTCCGCCATTGTTTACACAGTACGGTAAAAATTGTTACCGTCTAATTGTACAAGCATTGCCATGGACCGAGGCAAAAATGACTTGTTCTGGATTCATGAACTGCAATGGAGATCCTGCTACCCTTGTTAGCCTTCAGAGCAGAAACGACGAGACTTTTTTGAAAAGGTTAATGGGAACCGTATCGAAACAGAACTATGCCGTTTGGACTAGTGGTAATGACATAGCTGAAGAAGAAGTCTTCAGATGGGGAGACGGGTCATTGTTTACCTACTTAAACTGGGCACCAGAGCAACCAGACAACGGCCAACAATCATCCGGTGAGATTGAAAATTGCGTAACTTTCTTCTTAAGACAAAAAGTTCCTATGTGGAATGATGCTATGTGTGAGTTGGAAAGACCATTCGTGTGCATGGTGCCGGCTAGTCTACCTCAACAACGATTCGACGCTGGAACTTTCTAATATACCCACTTTTAAAGTACACAGACATCGAAACACCTCGGTGAAAAGGTACGGTGTTTCCAGAAAAAAAAAAGACTACAGAACTGACGAAAAATCATAAACAGAAACAGCAATGCCATGAAGACCTGTGAGGTGTGGTTACCAAGATTTTTGCGCCGTAGGCAATCAGTCCTGAACATCAATATCAACCAATTGAGGCGCGCCAACGATAAAGAAGCAAAGATAGAACTGAAATGCAGACGATACGAAATACGAGTTCGTTCTCGTTGTTTTGATTGTTTTTAAGAACACTATGTTTTAGATATCGGTAATTTTCCATATGCATTTTTTGTAAGTAAAATAAAATGTATGATTCCTTTAAAGTGACTATTTTTCGTGTTTTACTGTACGTTTCATTTATGTATGCATTTTGTTCTGAAATAATTATGCAATTCTTAAACCCTGGCGAAAATTCAAAATGTTACTAGCTTAATAGATCAGCTTATACCAACATTGACAACAGTATAACTCAAAACGTTAGAAACATAATTTACTCAGGCCTAGACATTATTATAATTCTGAATTTTTCATTCCACATCATTGGCGACGCCCTCCACTATTGCATGCAAGCAAGGGTAAAAGCGTTCAAGTAGACCTATGACCTGGCTAATATAAAGGATTCTGAAGACCTGGAGACGTTTCGTCAACGGCGGCAGGCTGTATAGCGGACTCAACGACATTACCGATGAATCATCATCCCCATACCTACATTAATTCAAACATTCGCGAACATTCTATTCACAATGACGTCAACAACAACACCAATAATAATACATTTAAGTACGATGGGCCATGACTGTGTGTGTGTGTAGTGTGTGGCGTGTAGATGTGTGGTTATTTGCGTAGTACGCGACCATGCGGTATGATTTGCAGACGCTAGGCTTGGTGCAACTTATACGAAAGGTCAATATGACTTCTGGTGAAATCCCATTGATTTGAACGCAATACAAGTAAAGTGCATAAAGTTAAATTAAGAATACTCAAGACAGAAGGCAACTTGCCAAATGACTCAGACGCTGACTGTACTCTACTAGCTAGACAACAGTGTAAGCGAGTTTCAATCCTGCCAACGGCCTTGGTACCCGACACAAAGTTGAACCTTCATGGTTTTTAGGCTTAAAGTCGTCAAAATAAATTATTTAAAATGACAGTTTTCTGCTAAATACATGAAAATGTTGGTCTATTTTTGTACATCTTCCTTTACCCTACACTGACCAGCTGTAGTTGCTATTTTTGTCCAATTAGTTTTATATTAAGCTTTGCTTTAAAATTGATGATGGCACGAATTAGAATGAGCAGATATGTGTGCCTAATATGTAACTGGGGATGATACAGATATGGAGGGTTACAGAGGTAGGAGTGTGTGTGTGTGTAAATATTTGTGTGTGGGAGGTTACATGGGTGTGTGAAATTTGCAGGGTAACGAAGTGTGGGTGGTGTGTGATAAGTGATGATAATCGTGATGCTGAAGGACAATTATTTAGTTGGAATTAGTCTAAATCATTGTTGATCGAACAAGTGCTATGTGGGTGGGTTGTGTGTATTTTAAGTGTGGTGCTGGGATTGGACGTTGGTGTGCACAGAAATCCATGTAGGAATGTGTTTTTTTTAAAGAAATAAATAATTATTAAATTTCTTTAAAAACGTTGCACTGGTCTTGTTAATTGAGGGCGCCATTTTAAATGAACTGATATTTAGTATATATATATATTTTTTTAATAATTATGAAACAACCTGCATTCATTCTATACCTCCTAAACCACATATTCTTCTGAAAGATCAAATGATTTGGCAACACCTGGTGCCGTTATAGATGACAAATCATGCATACATTGGATGAAATTTCTTGTATAATCTGGATCACTACTGTACAACGAACCATACGTCTCAGAGGTAACCAGTTTTAGAAATACAATGATAAAAGAAAGTGTATTATATCGTTTCATTTTGATGCAATGCACCATTACCAGGCACTAAGTTTATATTTATAGAGTATTAGAAAAAGTGGTTTTAACCCCCAGACGTTCTCTTATATACAACTGACTGAAACGCTCACACATAGTGGAGCGGTGGTTAAGCTTGAAATAAAAGCAGGTTCGCTTTTTTCAAGTTATATGTACACAGTATATATA
>NW_022704992.1:2358166-2361004 GCF_011630105.1 Anneissia japonica | reverse complement strand
TTTCAAAAATTCGTAGTTTATTAGCAGCTGTTCTTGATTATTCTTTAAACATTCCTTTAATGAATATCATTTTAATTATATAAAATAAATGTTTACCTCCGAGGTGTAGCTTTAAACATTATAGTAATAGTAAGACTGTATATAATAACCGTACCGTATTTATTAACGAATTCACTTTTGAAGGGAGTAACGACAATTTTTGTAATAGCCAAGATTAGCAATTCACTACCGATAGAGGGCGCTCTAAGCCTGACTACTGTTTTGGTAAGTAAATTAAGACTGAGACAACTATGATTTAGGTTTGTGTGTCTGGTCTTTCATTTAGTTGATGAAATCACGCAAAAACATTAAAGATAACAGCAATTAATTCAAAGACACATTAGTTAGATTTTTTACGGCATGAATTGAATGAGCTCAGTGGGCCCGTCAGTTGTAACTCTCAGTTGTAAACACCTGGAAAAACTCTTCGAAATTCAACTAAAACATGAAATTGCTTCAAATTTAAAAGGGTTGAATTAGTTACCAATTTCCAATAAAACACAGATCTAGCCAATTTAGTTTTACTACGAGAGTTCTGAAATTGATTCCCGTACCAAAATACGCAAAATAAAGGCTATTAAAAAAGTCTATATTTTATGCATCTGTTAATTGGCGAAATTTATTCGAATGAAATAGTTAATCTCTTAAAATTTGAGAAATAATCAAGTAAGATATTGAAGTTGCCTTCCTTTAATACAAAAGATGTCTTTAAAGGGAGTAACAACGGTTGGGTGTAATAGCCAAAACTAACAATTTACAGAGGATAGAGGGCGCTTAATCACTTCTAACATCAGAACCGTTGTAGATAAAACTTTATCGTTTGAGAGAGAGCAGTCGGTCATTAGTATTATTATTTTTTGTCATTTTTTTTTTAATTGGCAAAATAAGTCAAATAATATTGATCCAAAAAAGACACACTTGCTGTTATACTTATTTAACTTAATAAATTATATAGTCATCTTCAAATTTGATATTTTTAATTATAATCTTATTAAAATAAAGTAAGTAATCTAGAGTTTTATTTTATTGTCTACAATTTCTGGACCTATAGGCCTATGTATTAAATAGTATTCTCTAAATTTAAAAGAGTGAAAAAGTGAAATTTTAACTACCACTTTTTCTAGTAAAAATTAGATTCTCCATTTTTTCATTTTCCAGTTGTCTCAAATTGGAGGGCAAACTATAATAGAGGCACATGAAGCTCTACGACCGACGAATGTAAACAAATTGGGAGTGGGGAGAGCTTACACTACAGACAAATTTTAATAAAAAATAACGTCGGCTAAAATACCTCGATCTCAAAGAAATTTTCAGCGGAATCAGCAGAAACCCAACCTCATTCAGGCCATAATAATTCACAGGCCGCCCTCTTCGTCCGTTACAACACCAAATATGGCCGCTCGCAGTGAACACTCACAGAACACATTGTTTGTGAGAAATTTACCATTCTTTACTACTGACGATAAGTTTGAAGGATTATTTGGTGATATTGGGCCACTAAAACGATGTTTTCTTGTTAGAGATAGAGGTGTGTAATTTTGATAACGTTTAATTTAAGTAATTAGAGAGGCCTAGGTCCTAGTTAGGCCTAGGCCTATTATTAGTACTACTACTACTAGTTACTAGTACTACTAGGCTATGTTTGTAAGCTTCAGTAAGCCTAGGCTAGTGACCTGGACTCCAGGTCACTAGCCTAGGCTTACTGAAGCTTTCTAGAGAGGCTCTGCTAGGTACTGTATGTGACAAAACAATTCAACTTCAAGCAATTCTTTTGCAGCTGGTATCATTTGAAAGAGTATTATTATAGAATTAAATTGATACCAAGATCATTGTCACCCGTCAAATATCAGCAAATTTACAGAATTTAAGAGATTATTAATTATGCCTAATTTTGGTCCATCAAATCCTATGTAAACAATGGAGAAGAATGTGACCTTGTTCTTGAAAAACATACAAAAAATGCTCCATAACTTTTTTGTTTCTATACATTTCTCAATAAAAAAAAAAAGCATTTGGAAGCACACAAAATGGACAAAAGAAGTATTATAAAACTAATAAAAATTTAATAATTTATTAATTGAACAATTAAATTAATTAATTAAATACAAATAATTAATTATAATATGCCATACACATGCCTCAATGAATAAGACATTTAAAAGCACACAATTAGAACAAAAGCTGTGGCATATGTATGTAGGGGTGTTCTCACCCGACCCTCACCCCCACCCCTGACCACACCCGACCCCACCCAATTGAACCCCCTTTCCTACCTACCCTCCATTGAAAATAATTTTTTTTCTCTTTAAGGTCATCCCACATTTATTTCATCAAAATATGATTATACTACATATTAAGTATTGATATACAGTAATTAAAATTTAATTGGTTTCAGAACAATATAGACTTGGATAAAACAAAACATAACAAAAAATCGATCGCGACTGTGTGTATATAAACATGTTGTCATGTGCGATCAGGCAAGACCAGACATGCATGACCGCTCACGCTGCACTGCACAAACAGATTTTGGGAATTTCCATTCACAACACACTTTTTATTTTCAGTCAAAAACTAGGTTTCGGTGTTCAGATTATCTAAATATTACACTTTGTCATCACTATTTTCAGGGTCACAGAAAAAAATAAATATGAGGGCTGTTGCAAGTCCCTGGCAAAAATGATAGTGGTGCCACGATATCGCGCTAGCAATGGCCGATAGTCACATACCTAGCCCTGCCACCTAAAGTCTACAGTAGGCTAGGTGGTCTTAACTAACTCTTAGTCTTACCAAAAGACC
>NW_022704992.1:2354814-2358026 GCF_011630105.1 Anneissia japonica | reverse complement strand
ACACTCTACCATTCCAACCTCTATGCATTTTTTAGGAGGAAATGATTTATCAAGTCAATTGCTCAAACCTTTTGCTGTTTTTTTTTTGCTTATATATTTGGTCAGAGCACTTTACCAATGGTTTCACCCCTTTTTTTTTTATTGCGTACAGTAGATAATACCTCAAAAACCAGCTTAAATTTGTGCAGAGACTAGAAAACAAGTGCCAAGAATCGTTATTACTGCTAAATGCATTGATTATATATTAAGACTAAATCAGAGCATAATTTTTGGCAAAATCTGCGCGGAAATCGGCTCTTATTTTTGATATGTGCGGAAGAATTTCTAGGCAAAATATTTGCGCAAAGGATATATTCCCCGAGCAATCTTTACTATACAGTCTGCTCCTTGGAATTATCATTAATTATTCTTTCATTCTTGTTAAATTTCATTTTTCTCAGGTGTAAAGGACAAATGCAGAGGGTTTGGATATGTCACATTTGCGTCAAGGTATGAGTAATATTCTTATTCTTAAGTTTAATATAATTTTTATTTCACAGTACTTGAACACTTTATTACACTACTCTTGTTATATCGTTACTGGATCTCTATGAACACTTAGCCTTCTCTTGTAGCTTTAAATTATAATTTCATGTTGCTAGAGGTCATTATAAGTTTATAAGTTGTTAGCAAGGAGGTATTAAATGTATACCTCCTTGTTGTTAGTTAATTGCCCCAAAGTCAACCACTTTTATAATTGGGCATATTTGATGAATTTTGAAAATAATTTCAGGGAAGACGCTGTGAAGGCTATCCATGCAAACAAGTCCCTCAATGGGAGAAAGTTGGTGGTTAAATTTGCTGACAGAAAAAGTGTGAAAAAAGTAAATGAACTAAAGAAAGGCAAGAAGGTAACAGAAGAAGGAGAAAGTGAAGATGAAGAAGAGAATGAAAATATACGTAAGAATTAATTAATATGATTTTAATTCAAAACATTTTATGTAGGACTTATTCCACACAAATAGTATGAATGTCCCTCCAAAAATTGACAACACCATTTTATTCTACGTTTTGCTTTTATTCAGGAATAATAATACAATACAGAATCAGTGATGCACAATGTGCAAAATCCTCCCCTCCCTTAGCCATGTGTGTTATAATTCAGCACTACTGATTTTTATCTTATTCTTTATTCGCCAAAAAAAAAACCAATGGTATACAATGGTGGTGGAATACATACAGAATACAAGTACAATAAACTGAATAAGTTGGCAAGAACACAAAAGCAAACTAAATCACAATAACACGAAGTCTGTGAACCTCACTCATCCAGTTTAACATAAATACAATATTATAAATAAAATAGGTCAATTATAATAAAATAGAACAAAATTAACAAAATACTGAAAGCAAATATCTAAGTAAGTGGAATACCAAAATAGATATAACAAAATATGTAATCATTGATCAGAAATCATTTTAACTTTAAAGAAATTAAATCCAAAAATATATATATAAAATTAATTAAATACTGTATAATTAAAGAATTAAGATATTTAAACATAAAATTGTATAAATAGGATAATTCTAATGTAAAACAAACTTATTCCAATACTTTGTGAATTAAGAATTATTCCACATCATTCGCCTCATACCTCGTACCCATTTATACTCCTGAGTGAAGAGAGAAGCAAACATAGATAAAGTGTCTATCCCAAGTTCACAAGTAGTGTTTCAAGCATTGGTCTCGAACCCACAAACTTTGATTGAAAGCTCAGAGCCTCATAATATGACTGTGCTACACAACTTGCTTACAAACAAAATATCACCATTTTTTTATTGATATTGCAGATAAAGATATAAAAGAAAGAGAGCCGAAGGATATTACTTCCATTACAACTCGACGGACATTAGTCATAAAAAATCTTCCGAAAAAAGCCACAAAAGAAGATGTTGTAGAGATAGCAAGGTTAGTTTCACATTTTTTCAGTTAGCTTACCAACCTTCTTGAAATTTTCATACACATGGAGTGGAAACAAGAATAAATGATGAAAGTGTTTTGCTTCAAATTATACATATTTTGTGTACATTTTCGTGTACATTATTTATTTATACATATTTATTTTTTGTAAAACGAACAAATGCCAGTGTTTTAAAAGAAATTGATCCTAAAAAAGATTAATCAATACACTCAACTGTCAAGCTCTCCGCTACTTTGGGCACATAGCCAGACGACAAGATAACTGCCTTGAAAAGGTTCTCATGCAGGGCAAGATTGAGGGATCAAGAAGACGTGGACGTCCTAGGTCCAGATGGATCAACAGGATCACATCTCTAGCTGGACAACCTCTACCAAAGGTGTATGAAATAGCTGCGAACCGACATAAGTGGTGGGTCATTACAGAAGTCACGAACTGTCAGCCATGATGGAGACGTATCCAATCAATCTATTAATTTGTTTTTAAATTACCTTATTTATTTGAATAAATGCCCCAGAGGATTAATAGTGGCCAGCTTACAATTTGGTTCTAATCAGATCTATCCAGCAGCAATGACAGATAACATGTGTTGAACTCTATCCCATGCTGTTCACACTCATTTACACAAAAAGTAAAGCACCAAAAAAAAAATGATGAATTATTTTAATCTGTGTTCTAATTCAAAGTTGAAAATATATTTGATCCATTGAGTGAGCATTCAATTTCATTTTTATTGCTTTCAGATTTTAACACAAATATAGTTTCTTTAATAAATATTACGATATAATTGTCAAAATCATTTAGTATTCAATGATTTGCTATATGTTCTTGTATTACATACAGTCAGACTGCAAATGTAGAGGAAGTTAAATTCCCAGTGACTGAGGAAGAAGAAAACTTAGCATACATTCGTTATCAATCGCCATCCGATGCCAAAACAGCTCAACCTTTGTTGAAAAAAGTTAAATCCAATGGTGGCAATTTGGTTGTTATTCTGCTAGCTTTCTACAAACCAACAGTCTCGCAAACCTCGCTAAAAAAAGGCCGTCTGATCATCCGTAATCTAGCATTTAAGGTACAGCAATAACCTAGGCTTTGATTCTTTATTTTTTATTTATCAACAATATTTCCATCCATTCTTTGAGCTGTGAATTTTCATAATGTAATGATATGTCATCACTGTTTTACTATAATTATGATCATCACATTAGTTTTCGTAATTGTTATTTATGTACACAATTCTCAATATTAAAT
>NW_022704992.1:2340227-2353276 GCF_011630105.1 Anneissia japonica | reverse complement strand
TAAATGATACTAAATTACATGAAAAATATTACAGATATTTTTAAATATTATTTTGCCATTAAATTCTGTACACACCCAAATTGCACCTATTAAGTCCACCAATTAAATACTAATAATGTTCTATCAAGTGTGTTAAATCAACGAACAGTAGTAATTAAATAATTAAACTTCAAAATAAAATACAGTAGTTCTCGACAGAAACCCCCTTTTTAGTGAGGAATTATGATTGGTAAGCCCATTTTCCTAAGGTAATATGATGTAGGCCAAATATTAGAGAAGTTGAAATTTTATGTGACTCTTATGATACCAATCAATAAAGGATGAAAAGGAAGGAAGACACAGTGTCACATTCTCAAAAAGTAAATCTGATATAACAGAAAGCAGGCTTAATTTTGAAAATATTGTTGATTTTTATAAACTTAAAGCAATAAGTAGAAACAAAATTTAATGGAAGGGAATGTTTGAAAAATTATTTCTGTAATGTAAAATATAGCTGTGACTTATCAAAATTTATATTGTGTCTGCCTAAAGTTTAATAATAAATTATGATACTTAAAAGCATATGCCGCAGTAGTAAAGCTGTGGGCTTCCAATTGAAGAAATCTGTATACCTGTCTGAAGCTCTGTGTGTTACACTCAGCATTGTCTCTTTCTACTACATATTATAAGTTAGTACCTGGTAGGTTTGAATTACATTGTGCTGATCTAGAATGGGGGTGCCTAATGGGTATGATTAGGTGAAGATGCACTAGCTTGCAAAATAACATGGTTTTTAAATAATTGAGTGCGATTTTTCTGCTTCAAACATTTTCAATGGGGTGGCAAACTTTTATATGGGGGAGGGATGCATCTTCCCCTCGTGCATGCCCCCTATATATGCCACTGTCCGTAGGTGTTTGATCCATCAACAGGGAGGACAATGTGAATGGCATAGTATGCATGATGACTGACTAATTTTAAAATTTGTTTACCAGAAGAATCTGATGAAGAAGACAATGAAGGAACAGACTCAGGAGGAAGCAACCAAGATGTGGAGGAGTCAGAAGAAGATGAAGAGGAAGAAGATAATGAAGTAGATACTGATGATGATGAAGTAGATATGGATGAAGAAGAAGAGGAAGGAAGTGATGATAATGATGAAGCAAGTGATGAAGAAATTAATAGTAGTAACAAACAAAAGTTTTCAAAGTCTGGAAATAAGTCAACTTTCCAAAGGAAAAGTGATGTCTCAGCGGGCAAAACAGTATTTGTCAGGTAAATATTAAATAACAATAGATATTAATAAATCTATAGACTGTATACTGTATTACCAAATCACAAAACTTTAAATTTCAGTATGTTTACATTAAAAATGGATGAAGATGTTTGTTATTAAGAATAGCTTGATTATGTTAAAATTAACTTCCAGGAATATTCCATTTGACATCAACTCAGAAGACCTTCAAGAATTCTTTGAAGACTATGGAGAAGTAAATTACTGCAGACTTGTTGTAGATCCAAACACAGAACGTCTTCGAGGTAAACCACCTTTAATTATTTTTTTAAATCTTTATCATATTCTATGATTATTCTCATATCAGTTATTTTCCTTTGTAATTTTAATCCACATTTTCCCACTCACTAACTTTTTTCTCTCTCTGTCCCTCCCTCTCCACCACTTTTCCACTTTTTTTTAACAATTTCCTTACTCATTCTCTAAATATATCATTCACATCCCCTTATTTACTCTTCCGCTCCCTCATTTATTCTTACACCTCACTCACTTTTTCCTGCACTCATTTTCTTACTCTTGTTTTCTTCATTCTCTATCCCCCTCACATAACACACAACATTTCTCATTTCCTATTTTGTCTAATTTTTACTTGCAATTTTCCTTTATTTTTTTTTTCGTTTCATCTTTTTACATTCCCTCATTTTTAGTAGCATGTTTATTTTCATATTTTCTAGGATCTGCTTTTGTTCAGTTTACTTCACAAGATTATGCTGAGGAATGTATTGCTACATCAGAAACAGTAGGTTTATTGTATAATGTAATTTCATTGTGTGTGCAGTAACTAGGTTGTTGTATAAACTAATAGAGCAAATCAATAATGTGAATCTTTTATAATTATTTAATTTGTAATTGAAGTACAAGAATGTATGTATACTGTATATACACTCTTTTTAGTAATAAGAAGTTCTCTAGTTCAAACTGAAGTACTGTAAATGTTTATTGTTTTAATTTAAGTAAATTATTCAAGGAAATGCATTTGATATGCCTGTCTTGCCTGATCCTCAGTTGTTGTACTTAGATTGCTCTCTCAGGAGCATTAGACTTTAAGCTGTTAAGACTTCAATCGCAGACTTCCATTTGTACAACAGTCTTGTGTCTAAAAATAACTGTTTTATGTTGGCAAACCTTGTTTATGTTTCCCTGACAGAACATAATTTACCATTTTCACAATTTCATAAAAGGATTTTCTTCAATTTGCCTATTGGCTTTACATGTGTTTGCTGGACAGAAAAACTATGCTTGATAATTATTCTGTTTCTTTTAAATTTGGATTTTTTACACTGTATAACTTGACTCTCAATGCTTTTTTTTACAAGATCACTAACAGAATAAACAGATCCTAATTGAACATTTGTGTACACATATTGAAATCAAATGAACTTTAGCCAGCCATTAAATCTCTTAATTTTGCACTAACATGTAATGCAACATATATAAAAATTCCCATCTCTACTACAAAATGATTATCTAATTAGCCATAATCTAAAATTAAATAATTTAAAAGATTCAAAATTAAAAAATTTCAACTCAAAAACTAATACAAATTGCTTCATATAAGTAATGTTGATCAAGAGTTATTTTGATAATTTCAATCTTAACTATTTACAAAATTATTTATAAATTTAGACAACTGAGTTTCTTTCACATCAAGACTGGTATTGATGTAAACAGTAAATAAAACATAATTAAAAAAATGAAACCAATAAAATCAGAAATCATGTTACATTGCTTGACCTATTTCTGTCTTTTGATAAGGAAAGTGGAATTGTTTTCAAGAATCGAAGACTGCAACTAAATCTAGCGCTTAGTCGAGAAGAGGCAACTAAACTGAGGACTCAAGAGAAAGATAAAGAAAAGGTTAAAAATAAAGACAAACGTAATCTCTATCTTCTTCGTGAAGGAAGTAAGTCATCAGAAATTGGTGTCATCAGTGAAGTTTAGGTTGAAGGATATTTATCTGCTTGTTCATGATAACTGCTATTAATCAAGTACATTAAACCTTTTTCTTATATAATATAAAAATATATACATAATGTTATATAAATAATAATGCCAAGACCTGTCAATGCCCAATAAATTATGCAGTATATGTACATCTATATGTATTAAAAAATATATATATATAATATGTATAAAATGTTGTTTTATATTGTAATGATGTATAAATACATAATTGTTATGAATTGTGAATACATATGTAAATATTAGTACAGCATAAGATCACTGTATAATAGGAGAGAAAACGAAAAATTGAAAATCATGAAAAAAAGAGGACAAATAATAATAATATGTCGCTCTTATATAGCGCTTCATGCACAATGCCTCTAAGCGCTTCACATTACTACCCCGGTCATTGGATCAAACACATATGGAACACATGCTCAGCTCCCTGGAGAGAATTCCATAATATTACAGCTAGTAATCAGCACAGTTGTGTTCGAACCTACCAGGTACCCACTTGTACTCCTGGGTGGAGAGAGGCAACCGTTGTAGATAAAGTGCCTTGCCCAAGGACACAAGCGATTTGCACAACGAGAGTTTCGAACCCCCAACCTCGAAGTTGGGAGTCCAAGCCCTGTCTCTTATACACATCTAGATGTGTATAAGAGACAGGTATATATATGTATACAATGTGTGTGTATTGAACTATAAAGCAACAATGAAATTATCAAGAAAGAAGCTTCAATGTTATAGTTTCATTAAGGAAAATGTTATAAATTGATCTGCACTCTTCATGCCTCGTAATTATAATTTTCTATTACATCAAAGATTTCTAAATGATCAGCTGTACTAGATTATGATATAGTAAACTTTTTGTTTCAGTGATTCGTCCGGGAACACAAGCAGCCGAAGGATTATCTGAAGCGGAAATCAGGAAAAGAACAAATCTAGAAAAAATTAAACGCATCAAATTAAAGAATCTGAATGTGTTTGTATCGCCAATGAGGTTGGCAGTGCACAATTTACCGGTGTCGGTGGATAATGCAAAGTTAAGGAACATCTGTGTCAAAGCAATTGGACAGCAGAAAAACACTATTACAGAAGTTAGTGCTTATGTTATCATTATTCCTAATTTCATATTCCTCGTAGAAGTATTTTAACAACTATACCCCTTTCAGACAGACCTGTAAAACGGTATTAATACTGTATTACTCGAACGCCGGCATTCTATGTGAAAGGGTAAATACGCCTAAACGCCGGCTTCAGTTAGACCTCCTCGGGACCTAGTCTTAATACCGCATTAATACCGTAGCGAGTTTTGCCCAACTCGATGTAAAAGGGTACAGGGTTCATCGCCGTCTTACGCACTGAGGCATAACAAATCAGACGGTCACACGAGCAGCAATCAACCGCTGCTGCAGCTACTAACAAAGCCGATGAAATCGCTAGCTGACGGTTCTTTTAGACACGAAAATCGTCTGCACCTAGCTGCTTGAAATTCAAGCCGGCCTCGCCTTAAACGCTTCCTAAATTCTTTTTTCACTTGAACAAAATGCATTAGAAACCTTCTGTTTCTCAATATATATTGCAAACATAGCAAGCATTAAAAAAATTTGGAAAGCAGCAGTTTTGTGACTTCACCCCCGGCCATATTGGATTAATGGAGTAAACAAAAACTTGCTCCCTTTTTGTTAACAAACACAAGCGCCACAGACATCAAATACTCCTTTCCGCGAGAACCCTTTCAGACAGGATACGGTATTATTACCGTATTTTAACTAGCTGTGTGAAAGGGTCTGCGCCGGCAATAACGGCGGCGTGATTAGGGTATTATTGCGGTATTTTCTGTCTGAAAGGGGCTCTAGAGTGCTAACATTGCAATGAACCAATGGAAAGTATCGGTACTCTCCAAGAGAGTAACATAAAGGCCTAGTATTACAACCAATTAATAACACTAATAAATATTATAAGTCAATTGTGATGTCATCACTGCAACTCCCAATGTTATTTGCCTATCCCCCACAGTCCAATAATTTTTCAATTGTGGACGTTTGGCTTGATTTTTTTAGGTTCCTGTGCAAAAAAAATATCGTCACTGCGAAGAGATTGTGCACTGCACCGCGATGAAAATTGAATTGCAGTTGAAAATTACTTTCGTAAAACAAGGGTAATTAGAACCCGAAGAAAGTTACTTCAAATTTCAATATTAAGTATGAACAATTAAGGATTTCCTTGAATCAATGTAGCCTAATAAACTAAACAAACTGAACGTTTAATAGGAATATTCTAGACTTATTTTAAAGACTCAATGAACGAAATTAAAAGTAGGGCTAGAACTACGGCCAGGTAGGAGGCTGCTAAGGCCTCCTCCTACACCATACGAGCAATTGTAGCCTAGCGTGGTTATGAAATCATCGCACAATTTTTACCTGTCTGCACTGACCAAAAAGTCTGTGAATGTACTGTATTCTCTCTCGAATGCTTTGACAAATATTTTTTTTTTTTGATGAATGTCTATAAAAATAGCATTACAAATTCTTTTAACAAAATACAAATTACAATATTAATTCATCGTATCCGTACTGACAGTACTGCTGATGTGTAGTTAACGCGTAGTGCAGGAGCACAAAATGGCATACGCACAGCTAAATGTAAATACACACACACAGTACTATCACTATAGCAACCGATGACTGCTACAACACTTAGTTATCAAAACTAACATTAAAAGACGGCGATTGACTTGTAAAGCAATTAGTAGAGCATGCATCGTACACTAGCGGAAAATTATTATACTTAGGTTAGATTTAATGCATTCACAAATTTTTTCAAGCATTAAATCTAAACTTTGTATAATAATTTTCCTATAGTTTACTATGCGGGGGCTCTACTAATTGCTTATTAGTTCCTATGCATGTAATGCAATAGGAACTATTGTAATCACTCTTGCTATTTCCTATGTTTTTTATTGTGTGTAGTGTGTATGTGTGTGTGTAGACATTTATGGGTTATTATTATTATTAATGTTTTTTTTACTATTATTTTGATTATGATTATTATTGTTATTAGTATGGTTATTGTTATTATTATTATTATTATATTTATTATTACTATTGTATTGTTATTATTTTTATTGTTGTTATTAATTTGAGGCCCAATGCCAAAGGTATGCCAACAGTGAAGTTAATCACTAAAAGTGGCAATCCTTTACAAAAACATACAACAAAGATGTTCTAGATAATCTAACTGCCTTATGAGTAACTGATTTAAAAATGAAGTACAACCTCATGATTATTACCTTCAGTTACTTTTTGTATTATGTTGAATATCCTGTTCTTTCTTACAGGCCAGAATCATGCGAGATTTAAGTCGTAAGAATTCATCTGGTGTTTGCAAATCTTTGGGTTACGGATTTGTTAGCGCAAACAATCATGAAAATGCCCTCAAACTCTTAAATTATTTGAATAATAACAGTGAAATCTTTGGACCCAAAAAAGTAAGTATCTCTGTCTTTTTTTTTTTAATAGATTGCATTGTATTTGTTATAACCCATAGGATTTGATATTTATATCACTTTGTGAATAATACCATTTGCAGTAAATCAATGTTTTTACGACCTCTCTGTCAGTTGTATTCTGTTTGACATCGTAGAGGTGACAGTTTTAGGACAATGTATGATAATGAAATCAAAATTATGAACTAAGTGATTTGTTTTAGATACCAACCATTTATCACTCACACCACTCCTGGCTCTGAGATTTCTTCCAATAATGAGATATATAATAATGGAAAATGTAATGAATATATATACATAATTGATGTTAACAATAAACTTAATGATAAGATAATGCAAAGAATTTATGATTCCCTGTAGGACTTTATTGTGATGTTATAGTATTGATGATATAGTAAATAATAGTTGCAATATCATATGTGATATTAATGTTGTCATTAGTCATAGCTTGATGTCATATCTCTGATGTTGATGATGTCATAAATAATGTTTTTATGTCATATGATATTGATGTCATAATAATAATTGGAATGATGATACGACTGTTCTATTAATGTAGTAATTGAGTTCACGAACTAAACAAATCTGGTTATTTCATCATATTGTTTTTGTATAAAGGCATCTTCATAGTGACATTAAATTTTGTATACCCATTAAGCACATTAAAACATGCAAGTTATATGATCAGTAGAAATAATGGGAAAGCCACTTAGGTAATAGCTCTTTTTTGAAATGAATTAATGGTTGAGCAATTTTCAATTATACAAATGCTGTGAGATTAATTTGGTTGGTAGTTTATGGACCATTTAGATCTGTTCTTTATTATTTTACATTCTACCGTGTATATCTGTAGCAGCATTATCATTGTTTATCAAAAGTGAAATGATTCAAAATCCAAAGTAGATAATTCATTAATCCATTAATAATCTTTTACATATTCGTCCTATAATCTCTCATTACTGTTTCAGATCATTTAGATCTGTTCTTTATTTTGTTAGCTGCTGTCATGTAAACCCATCTATATTTAATCAGCATCATCATTATACAGTAATTCAAAAGTAAAATGATTGAAGATCAAAGTAGATAATCTGTGAATCCATTAATAATGTATTAGATAATTGATCTCTTAATCTCTTATTACTGGTACTAGTCAAGCCACAAAAGAACTGGCAAATCCTGACGACCATCCATGAAAGAAAACGTACATGGTAAATAAAATCCCCTTGTGTATGTGTATGTGGATGACCAGAGGTGTAAAAATATACAACACCATCAATAAGAATTCTCTTGGCAATGTTTATAGGTGGGTAAGGAGGAAGAGGTAGGGGGTTAATATAGAGGGAACAGGCACTGTAATACCTAACGTTATCTTCCTCCTGACCACACATTAACATTGATTATTAAGTAACTCATAAAACCTTAAATTTCTATCTTTCGTGTCATTCCTAACATCTGTTGTTATAGATCAAGTAGCTAATTTCTGTTGTGCAATTTAAGTACCATGTTTCACAGCCTGTATGCCTTTGTTAACATGCTAATTAGATTGAATTATAACAGATAATATTATCGAAATGTGATGAGTACGTGAATTAATAACACTTTCTTCAATTTCGACAGCCTCCATACTTTTTTACAAAAATGTTTATATCCTTCAGTAAAGTGAGGGATGTTTATTTCAGAGATGATATTATTTTCATGTTCTGACATTTTGACAACCTTAACATGAAAATTCATATGGTCTTCTCTACTGCACATTATTTTAATTATCATGTTTTTGAAAACACCTTTTAAAATTTTGCTGGTGTTGAATGTTCAGATGGTAGAATGTTCAGATGGCAGATTATTGGGTTCCTAATTAGTCTGGGTGTTGATTAGTTTAGCTGTTCATTTTTTTTTACCAAATTAGGTGAACTTTAGCGATGTTAATTTGGATTAATCACACAATAGGAAGCAAGGACGACATGTAAACAATGTTGAATCATATGGCTATCGGCAGATTGATTTGCCATTTACCCAGGATCAGGACACAATTGTTAAAGTCCATTACAAATGAAGAATGAATGAAGTTGAAGAATATATATAATAGAGCTTGTCTCCAGAGTAAACGATTCTGTTCTCAAATACTGTATGTCAACTCTCTTCTGTAAACATGTCATCAGATTTATCATATGACTTTTAATATGATATGCTAAGTCAATGCCTATTGCTGATGTATTAATTCAAACATGCATTAATGTTTTTATGCTTGTTAAAATGTAAACATTCTGAAACCTTGTGCCTGATTGGCTGAAATGCAACACATAGCCACATTTACATTTAATTACCATTAGAATGTTCTATACTGATGCATTTTTGATTGAGTCAAAATAATATCATAGGAGTGATGTTTTGAGATACGTCAGACAGGGCAAAACATCACGCCTATCATAATATGTATGTCATGAGAAAGACACTTTAATTGTGTATTTTGATCGTTTGATTCAATGCATATGAATTTGTCTCCAGTCATTTTACAGTATTAATGTGATTTACTATAATCTTTACTTTCTAAAAAACAGGAAATGCAGCTGTGTATTAGAAAGTATTTGCCAGGAAGCTACAGTACTTAAACATTAATAATCATGTACCTTAATATAATAATGCAATGTATTTTTAATAGTAAAAATAATATAATTATATAAATGAAATTTAGCTTGCATCCAGTTGTGTAAGAAATCAGTAACTTTTTTTTTTGAACAAAGGATTTTAACTTGTTGATTAGCAAATTTACTAAAAAAAATAATAAATAAACAGAAAGTGGATAGTTATTGAGACACGTTGAATCCTTTTGTAACCTCAATGTAAGGGGAAAATTTCTCTAATTATAAATATTTATATAATATTTATTTTTTAGCGTCCAATTGTTGGATTTTCTTTAGAAAACCGAAGCGCCCTTGAACTGAAAGAGAAAAGGAGGCAGAAATCAAAGGTGAGTTGAAATATGGAGCACTGCTAATCTTAATATATCATTGCTAAATTCCTTATTTTGCAAGAATTTATCTATATTATATACTCCAGCATATAAGATATAAATCATTCTCTATTGAATTAATCTGTTTACTTAAGAAGATAATAGCATGCAAGTATAACAGCATAACCATTGTACATAATACGAATTGAAACAACAAGGATGTGATTTTAAAATATAATATGGTATTTTCAGAAAAGACATTTCAAAAAAATACAACTAAATTTACACAAATTAATGTATCTTTGAAAGATATTTTTAACATTTTTAAACTATATCTATAGCCTTTTCAAAATGTTAACACATTTGAAAATCTTTGTGACTTCATATTTAGTTTTTAAATTACTTTTTTTTTTAATGTCAAATATATTCTTAAAATTTTTAAAATATATTTATAGTCTTTTCAAAATATTAACACATTTGCAGTTTAGAAAAATTTGAAAATACAAATTCTTCATGATTCTGCAAATTTAGTTTTTATATTACTACTTTTTTAAATGTCAAATATTTATCATACTCCAAAGATGTGTAAAATAATAATATAGATGTGCATACTTATACAAATCATATCGTAAAAATTTCATTTTGCTTGTTTTTTTTGTAAAGAGTATATCCATGGAGAAAATAAAGAAGAACGTAGATGATGTTAAACATAACCCCTCGAGTGCTAAAAAACAAAAAGCTAACACGGCAGTTACTAGGAATTTAGAAGACTCAACATTTGTTGAAAGAAAACTGCAGGCTAAGAAGCAGGGACTTCCAAAACACTTTGGACCAAAAGAACGATGGAGGGATAGGGGGAAGCAAGTAAACAAAAAGAAAATAAAACAACTTTCTGGTTCAAAGTTAGAAAAACCAACAAATCTAGAAGAGAAGCAGAACAAGAAGAAAAAAGTAAAGGTAAGCAAAAATCTTTCTTTAAAAAAAAAAAACTAATTCAATATTTGAAATTATAAAACTTCGGGAAATAAAATGAAATGTATTTTTTTATAGAAGCCTTCAAGCTCAAGACGTAACAAAGGCAAAGATGAGGACAAAAATTTCAACAAACTTGTAGAAAGCTACAAAAAGAAGATATCTGATGTAACAAGAGAGAGAAAAGTTACAAGCAAATGGTTTGAATGAAGTACAGTACAACAAAATACAATTGAACATTTAAACACTTGTTTAATGTGGGTTACTACCATGGAAATTACTTGTTCCAGGTTGGTCACCATGTTGGTAGCTCATGCGTTTCATGGTCATCACCATGGTGATGGCTAATATCTTTGTTTCATCACCATGGTGATGGCATACCATTTCAGATCATCACCATGGTGATGCCTTATTTCAGGTTCATCACCATGGTGATGACTTGTTTCAGGTGAGCTCTTGGGAACTTAACATATGACTGTTATCTGACAGAGAAATCATATTAAGACAGGAAGTATCATTTAGGATTCTCTGAAAATATTATAGTTAACCATGTTTATCAACTAATTACACATCAATGGTACAGTATGCTGGGAATCACTACCAATGTTTATACTTCGGATCACACACCAGCCGGTGTTTATACTAGTAATTAATTGTTTGAGCAACAAGATAATGTTCATAATTGCCACCATCAACTATAACATTTTTGTTCCTCTCTGCATTACTTCCATTAACCTATGTGAAGTATGAAATGGAAGCCAATGGCTGAATTTGCATCATAATAAAGTAACAGACAGCTCCAAGTAAAAGCAAACAAATATCATGGCTTGAAAGCAGACAGATTGAAGGTTATTTGCCAAGTGCAATATTCGTCGCATACATAGTGGCATTTGTCACTTGCATTAATACTATTTCAAACAACATTGTCTGAATGAGAAAACACACAGGGAGAACAAAGGTTAGCAGTTGTATGATGATCACAAACCTAGCCATTGCTATCATAATCATCATCATCATTGTCCTCTTCATCATTATCACCATTATCATTAATATTAATAAACCACACCATTATCATCACCACCACCACCTCTATGGTTATTATCATTACCACAATCATGATTACCATAAATATCATCATGATTTTTATGATTGTCATAATCAATATCCTCAGCATCATCGTCATTATAATTATCAGGATCTTCATCATTATCATCATTTCAAATTACATACAAAAAAACACTTTCACAGAATATTTAAAAAAAAACCCAACAAATTTACGTTTATATTATTATTTATTTATATAGGTGATGATGATGATGATAATAATAAATAATGATATATTATACTTATAGAAGTGCAACATGCTGTTGCTGTGGGCAATTTAATTCGCTATTTCATCGTCACTTTAGCATCCATTCATCACAATCCACTCAGGGAGGTGTATCCACTCAACATCACCACTTCATTATGTACTAAAGTGACGTCACAGCTATTTCCGACAAGAACAGTTCCACCATTCTATTCAATTCATAAAAATTGATATCGCCATACACAACCAGTAGCAACTCAATGAAATTATCACAGGCAATTACTACTAGTATAACATCATTAAAAACATAATTTTACAGATATTTTTAAATGCTTGTTTATTAAAATACAGTATAGTGAAACCTTAATATTGATATGAGTTTAAGGAAAAATTACAGACAATAAAAGGTTAACTGAAAACGGTTTCGTTTCTGTGTGAATGATTGTAAATTGTCGTGAAATTGTTATATTTTATGGTCCATGAAACAGTTGCAGCATACCTCCAGTTTGCAACAATCCAAAATTCTTTTAATTATGGCTGCTTTTAATGTATCAATTACCAATCTCTGTCGGTAGATATCAAAGGAACACTACTTTTGCATGAAATGCGTTCAGGCAGAATTGTCTATTACAACTAAAGTATTTGATAATAAAATATCGTATGTGATAAGTTTACTAATGCATCGCGTTACATTTCGTTTGAAATAATGTTTTGTGAATTACATAAACAGCTGCTTCATGTTGTTCATGCTGGCCCCTTCACCCTCATTCAGTGTGACTGTTATCATCATTCATTAGCCTTGCATAAACGGCGAGTGCGAGTTGCTTATCAATGAGTGCGTGTTTTTCTTCAGAAGAGCGTGCTTAGTTGCAAATTTGGGTGGTTGATTTTTCCTTGGATTCCCATTCTACAATATTATTTTAATTCCTATTTATTATAAACAATTTGACTGAGGATTGTCTTGATAGACCAATAAATTTAAATGGCTGCCAACGTGTTATGCAATATAGGCCCTGTCTCTTATACACATCTAGATGTGTATAAGAGACAGACTTTTATGTTAAAAAAAGATAATTTATTCTAGGTCACG
>NW_022704992.1:2323370-2339999 GCF_011630105.1 Anneissia japonica | reverse complement strand
TATATATATATATATTATTTATGCATCCATTTGATGACAATTTCATACAGTTGGACAGCTCTTGATTACATTTACATGTCCATAAGCCCAAACATAATGCAATTAGATTGTAGTGATAGGCACTAATAAGGCATAAAGAACACGCCCCTGCTAATTTTAGGCACATGGTAAGAGAAGGGATTTTGAAGTTATGACTGCTAGCACTTACGCCATAGGCATAATATGGGGAAGAGGGCGAGGTAGCGCAACGGAAAGAGACTGTCCTTTGGTTGAAAACGGACCGAGTTCGAGACCTGCAATTAGGCCTACGTGCTTTGTAAATTCCTTGGTAAGAAACTCTAACTCGTCCTTCGGATGAGTCGTTAAGCCGCTGGCCCCGTGCGTACAGAACATGCGCACGAGCAATAACTCAACTGATCATCGAGCCCCCCCCCCCAACACTGCGGCCGCTGCGGGTCCCCAGGGTGGGGGAGAATCCGAGTTTCGTTGTTGATTTTAAACAATATGTACCGTTTTACATGTACTTACAATGGGGTTTGAGCATCTATCAACGAAGGACACGGCTCAAGTATGGGGTAATGAGATGGGTTAGGCTCATTCCCATGGAGAACGTAATAACGTTAGCACCAGAAGCATGTAGACACACATGTGTAGGCATAATGAAGATCTATAAATATCCAATATCTAACATAGGCCTACTACTATGTGAGTTGGCTTGCCCCATCTTGTATTTGCGAGTTACCACGTTATTTAAAATATTTTTTTTTTTCATTGTTCAACATTATACACTTAGAGATAGTCAATATTTTCTTTCAAATTAAACTTTAATCCTTTCATATCGTTTCACACATAAATTCTCTATATATTTTCATTTATTACGCAAACAAAAAAACCAATTTACATGTAATGTGGTTTGCATAATGAAAATTTAGCTATTACACACCAGTATTGGATGTTTCATAATCGATATTCGGTGGAGCAATTATAATAATATGGCTGGTATTTAAAATAGATAATAGCAATAATTTACGCATCACGCCTCGCTGATTGTATTACGCACGGATGCACTGTTGCATTCCCTACATGCAAACTTAGGCCTATTGTCATATACGGTCTAGTTCAACGAATGTCTATGACATAGCATTGAGCAATAAGAAGATTACAAACTTAAACAGAATATTCCGTGAAATTGACTTTTTAAACCGAAAGTTTTCGTTACACAGAAGGCCTATACAGTATATAGAAAAAAGTATGATGCCATATTCACAGACGAAAG
This sequence comes from Anneissia japonica, assembly GCF_011630105.1. Classification (NCBI taxonomy): domain Eukaryota; kingdom Metazoa; phylum Echinodermata; class Crinoidea; order Comatulida; family Comatulidae; genus Anneissia; species Anneissia japonica. The sequence goes on along the minus strand of NW_022704992.1, from coordinate 2,338,723 downwards.
GTGCAAGGTCTCAGCTGGGGTCAAGTCTCCGACAGGGAGTCAACATCCACCTCTTTAAGCGCCGTCTGAAATCATTCTTATTAATGTTATATTATGCGTTATACAAATTTACAATCATTGACCTCAGCCGCAACCTTGTTGGAGCATTTTTTAAGAAGCATCTAGATTTTCCGAAATGGCACTCTCAGAATGTAAATGTTTTTTTTTCAAAGTAGGCCTAGTGTTCTCCGTCAAAATGATTGGCTTTTATTCTCCGACGTGTGTCCCCCCATCCACATCTGGCTCCCCGTCATTGTCTTATGCTATTATTCTGGACCAAAATGTGTGCAATGTAGACTTACAATAAATGGAGGGGGGGGGTGGTGGTGGGGTGAAAAAGATGCGATGTCCTCTTCTATTTCATATAGGCCTACCGTCCTGGTCAGTGGTGGCGCTACGGGGGTCAAGTGCTTTGAGCACTACTGCAGTGGATTTGTGCGCTTTATAAATCGTATTATTTATTAGGCATATCAAGGGGGATTTTCCACCAAATAATTTTCTTGCGTCCCTCCCTAGCTTGTCCTCCCCCCCCCCCAAATTAAAAACCATATCAATCGCTTATTATTAAGACACTGTCAGTTGGACTCGCTTCTTTTAAAACCTTATGGGGCCGCTTGTAACATACAAGCTAGAGTCAAGAGTGACAATTGCAGCGTGTGGCCCTACTTTTCCTCTCACTTCCCTCCCCCCTCCCCTCCTCCAGATTTCAGACGAATAGCGCAGCTACTGGTATCTGATTTCAGATGGGGATCATAATTGATAAAACGGTCATTTCTTGAAAATTGTCCTTCAAAGTGTTTGCCTTTAAGTATGTGTCCACATTGTCAAGTGACAAATACCTGTGATATGTCCAAATATGGGTGTGGTGGTATGACTTCATGTCCATATATGGGCAAATCACGCATTTTTCACATAGGCCTAGGTCTAAAATTTGATAGTGTGAACCGACCTTAAGAACATAATATTATTAAAGCAACTGACAAAATATTACAGTTATAGTTACAAGCTCTTTTCCGGCCCGGAACTCAAGGCGGGTTAAACACAATTAAAACAATTATTGAGGAAGTAATCAATGTTTATTTGCAACCGCTAGAATCGTGAGAATGAGTTTCTTTATGCAGCCTTTGGAATTGCATCGTCATATCTTGTTTCATACATGTGTTCTGGACAGTCATCCTTAGTCTGATTTATTATATATACTAAAGCAGTATGGTATAAACTCCACCGGCAATGTATTGCATTTCGATTAGGTGCTAACCCAATCCACGTATATATCTACGCTAAATTATTGCCTTTTTTAAGAGGGTTCATCCACTTCATAGCAACAATCCAATCAATTTTACTTTTCACTTTATTGAACAATATATCATTATGACGTCACCGATGTATTGCCCAATGAAATAACTCTTCAAAATAATGTATTCATGTATAACAAAATAAAATTGTGGCGAATATTAGCAACATTTAATGGTAATGTAGCATCCTAATTCAGTGAATTATTCCTCCATATCAAAACATGTAGACACAAAAAATTAAGAAAAACAACGGATAGGGCATATATTTCTTGCGTATTCGCACAGGACGCGCATGCGTACAAAAATTAATCGTGCTGGTACTGCAATAGTCATACCAGTCCTCCATGGTCATACAGAGAACTAAGAGCCGTAGGTGCTAACGAGAATGATTCTCCGCTAATTTAGTATCACTGACTCGTTTATTGAACGTTTTCAATCGATACACACTTACTGTTCGTGTTTGTATACAAATGAAAACCGCACATGTGGCACATTACTGGCACCATAACAAAATGTCACCGTTGCACTTATACATTTAGTTCACCCAACAAAAAAGAATTCATGTAGACTTATCTCTGTACCTATTGTGGAGCTTATAATACTACAGACATCTACAACCAGTTAATTTATGTTAAAGTCAGACTCCGGAGGAAATAAAATTGATATGTTGTAGAACCGATTTTTCTAAGACAAAAAAAAAGTTTTTTGACGAAAAACTGGGGAACGGTGAATGAGATACAGATTTTTGAATATTTAAAAACTGGGAGGAAAGGGGGCGTGACCGCCCATTTTTACACCACGCCCCCCCCCCCCCAGTTTTTAAAAATTCAAAAATCTGTATCTCATTCACCGTTGCTCAGTTTTTGATCAAACTACTTTTTTCTGTCTAGGAAAAATCAGTTCTACAACATATTAACAATTTTTTTTCCTCCGGAGCCTGACTTTAAACATTTCATTTTTGTTAATTGCGAATAGGCCCTAGATGATTACAAAAAAATTCTTACAAAAATATATTACATCGCACTGGTGGGACATTGCGCAAAATGATCATTTTTCAAATTTAAGGATAACAATCCCAAATGGAAGTAATGTACATACTCGTATGATTACCTTAAGGGAAAAACTTGTGAAGCTGATCAGATAGTATCTGTCATAGCCCTATTGTAATTTATTTTGTCGATGATAGGTTATTTAGGTCGTACGGTACGGTATGCTATTCCGAGTCAAACAGATATTTGGCAATATCATCTACACCACCAGATGGTATTTGATATATCGTTCATAATCCATCATGCCATGCATATGATTACTTGAATATTGATGAACGGTTTGTGGCTCAGTCTAAAACGAACATTCGGCCTACGCTTTTTTTCCCACATATTGTATCCGACGTTAGCCGTATGGCGTAATGCCGACTAAATTCTCCCCAACCAAATGTAAATGGGATATTGATGCTTGGCGAATTCTATAGTATCCATGGCTACTGCCAGGAGAATAACAGCTCTTGATTAAAGCAAATTATGAGTTTTGTATCATACATTTGCATAACCTAATAAACCTGGAGTTTAACCATTACTGACAAAGCTACAACAGGCGAAATAGGTAGCTCCCTACCTATTCGTACTCAGAGTAACAATAATCGTCAAAATTATTTAAGCGGGTTGTCAATGGATGCTGATTTAACATATTTTGAGTTCCCGTCGTCTGCCTCCTTCAATTTTTCCATTTTCCTTCCCCTGAGCCACGAGGCGTCATGTTGTTTTTCTCCTGCAACTATCTCTTCGTCGACTTCCTTAATTTCGTCAAACGTTACGGGTTGGGTGCGATATCTATTCCCGTCACGACTGCGTCGCTTATTCGGCCGCTTAAATGGTTTTGGAAATTCTGTAGTCACATTAAACTTTCGAAGAGGTTCTCCATAAGGCGATTCCGTAAAGACAATGTCGGCCGTATCCGCAGCTAGTGCTGTTGTCATTGGGACGGATTTATTTTCAGCCGCAGTCGCCATTTTTTAGATATTTAAGTTCAATCAATACTGTGTGTTTTTTCAAGATTTTTCTATGAATAGTTTAGTAACTATTCCGGATTAATACAATGTTTACCATGTACTGGTACTACCCGGATCAGATTTTCGTTTGGTATCGATTCACTTAGAAATAGCCATACCTGTGTTTACTAAAATTCAACACCACAGCTAGCTTAGTTACAGTACCCGATCATAGCTTTGAGTTCCTACTCCGCGGCAATATCCACGTTAAATTATACAAAGTTCCAGTGTTTTATCCTTTAAATTCCCTCGAACCTAAGCTGTCGCCGTCGAGAAGAAAACAGCTATCTCTGATCTGGGCCTTCAGCTCAATTTTCCACTTGCCTTCATCCATTATAATGCTACAGACATTCGTTTATGACGCGTTAAGTCGTTACGTGACGCGTCAAATATCAAAACTACTGTGCAGTCTGTTCATGGAGGTCTGTCGCACTTCACAACGCAATCGGAAGTTAACTAGTAAATATTGTGTTTCTCGCTCCCCGTTGTATTGCTAGACAAAATATTATGACATGCATTTATTATATCATAAACACAGTTTTCGGTTAACTGTTCAATAACGTCAGACATCGCACGTTTTGTTTGGAGAGTATTGGTTGAAGGCCGCCTGATATGTATGTCTTTTGTGTTTCGTACTGTTAATTGTAGACATGTTTCATAACGACAATATAATTACGAAATTTTGAGTTGCGCATGTGCGCAGAAGCGAATCGTATAAGCCTTGTTGGTTACGATTCACGAGTTTTTATCCGAGGATTAGGCCTCCTGCGGGTTCAATTCTTGCGAATCCGGATTACACAAAATGAATAAAACTACTCACTAAAGCCTTAGATTTAACTTTAGTGATAAGGCCAATCTAAAAAGAAAAACATGGTTCTCGCCTTATCTCGCTGCGAGCCACCTCTGTGTTTGGTCCCTATGCTGTAAAGCAATATGAACCTTTGCAATCGTCCATGCATGTGCGTCCGTACGTCTGTGATACTGACGTCATCCAATTCGTCGAAAGTTTGTAAATAAGCAAATTTGAATTTTCAAACACCATTAAAAATTTAAAAAAAAAAAACAAAAAAAAACCAACCATATATTTTGTAATCTCTTTAAAAAAAAATCCTGGATACGTTTCGTTTGTTTCTATTTTTAATTACATCATTACATAAAAGTATAATATTTTACCAAAATGGCTGCATAGGAACATCGGTCGGGATATAGGCCTATTACCCTTTCACCTAACCACGTTCTTTCTTTCACGAAAGCCGAAAACGGCCAGTATGGAGTCATTGTAGTGGTGAATAGGCAGTACACCACAGGAGACAATCCTACATGTGCTTTATTTGAAACCGGACATTTCGTCGGCCGGCTGACCGATGGATTCATTCACCCAGACAGCCCCCCCCCCCCCCCGTCGGGGAGAAAAAGCACACTTCGTCGGGGAGAAAAAACAAATTATATGTATATTCTACATATTAGTAGACTCTAACATCGATTAAATAAGCCTTTGAAACCCCTAAATTCTCAAAATTTTCGGGCCTGGACGACTTTCGTAACCTTTAATCGAAGCCCGACCACGCCCACTTTCCTTTCGTCGGGGAAACCTGACTCCTCGTCGGGGGCATCGGGACCTCGCCCCCCCCCCCCCCCCTGTCGGACAAATCCTGGCGCCACCCGTGCCGACGAGGGCAGTATAATAGAGGCAGAAGCGTATATTGGCCCTAACGGCCGAACAAACAAAACAGAATAATCAATCAGCCGAGTGTTTCTAAATCTCATCATCGGAGCTACAAAAACAAAGCAAGATACAAATTAAAAAAAAGAAAATTGACGGGAAAATATACGACCAAACGGACTTTTTCAGAGTGGCAATCAACCTTAACAACTGACTGAGCAGAAGAGGGCAAGGAGTACGTGCACGCACCCCTCCCCCTACAAACACACATGGTATACGTATTTTATACGCTGTCGCTCATTTTGCGGTCCTTGGCAACAATATCCACGGGGCTGGACCAATCTGGACTATCGAAATAAGGGTCAAGCCAAGAATAACAAGGTTTCGGGTGCAATATCAATAACAATTAAATTTACACAATATCGTGACCACGTAAGCCTACCCACCAAGTTAATTAAACACACTTTTATAAAGTGAAAACGGAAGTAAACCCGCCCACGGTATCTTCTTCGACCGTGATTTCTACTTGAGAACATATTGATTCTATTGAAATTCATGAACAGTGCACTTATCATATTTCCACACTTACAATAAAGGCCTACATTATCAAAATCATTAAATTTGTATCTATAAAGATTTGGGAAACTCTCCCCATCCCTTACATCAGGTTATGGTCCTCGGCTGTTTCCGATGATCCCCTACCCTTACGCCCCCTCTAAATCATTCATTTAACCTTGCTTTGCCTCCCCCCATTTCACTATTATGGTGCCATATTGAAATGAGGGCCTACTGTACATACCGTAACCTATTTCTAAAAACAATAAAGATGTCCAAATTCATATTGTTCCATATTGATGATCAAAATGAATGTTTATACTTAAATGTTTCATTCATACAGAAATACAGCTTATTTTTTTAATTGTAATTTTAAGAAAAAAACTTTTTTATATCGTCTGAAAGTGGTAAAATAATATATTCTCGTATATGTCGATTGTCATTGAAAATTATTGTCAGTTATTTCCCCAATCTCATTACATTTTTGTTTACACGGTATGTTGATCTCGATGCCATTATTATATCAACAGAGGGCGGCAAATATGTTTCTGGTTTACTCAAGAACACAGCATACAATTAAACTAATTCCTCCATGTGTAAACAATCTATTGCTAATTGGTATTCTGCCCTCTAATTTTTGTTTTGACTAGAATGGAGGTACCAGAATATAGGCCTAGTGGTAAACTAACTTTACTATAATAATAATAATAAGGCACTCAGTGACATGAGAGAACAGATCTGCTGTGTGAGATAGCTAATCCTCTCAGAATCAGAATCAGAAAACAAGGGCGGATTGGGAAAATTAAAAAAAAGAAAAAAAAGAAAGAAAGAAATAAAAAGAACAAAATTACCCCGGATCTCCTAGGGTAGTGCCACCCCACCCCCCTCCCCCTTTTTCAGACATCTGTGGATCCGCCCCTGAAAACGTAATATTTCTGGAGTACTGTAATAGTAGTAATACGATTTCAAAGACTTAATCTCCATAGTTACAGTATTTTAAAAAGTTAAGTACAGCGGTACTTCAGAGAGGGCGTTTTTTTTTTCTTTGAAGTCACGACAAAACGATACGCCGCAAGGTTACGAAGACGAAGCCCAGATGAGACGAACATAAATGAGTGATTGTCGGACCGCTGCTTTGTGATGACGAAAAGGTAGGTCGTTTTATTTGGTCATCAAAATAATGTAATATTATTTAAGTGTCGGAAGTGTCCATTACTAAGAATGTTATTATTATTATGCTTCAGTTACATACGTACCTATTAGGCCTCAAAACACACCACCTTATCAAAACAACGATATGCGGTGGAAGGTGCCAGGATTGACTCGACGAGCGAGTGATGTTCTTCGACCAAGCAAGGAGGTATTAAATATTAATTTATTTAATACCTCCTTGGACCAAGGTAGTTGCCATGGTTCATCGCGCTACGGCCATTAATTATCCCACGACATCTACTCTACTAACATCTAACTCATGCATCTGATTTTAAATGTTTAGTGTATATATATTTTTTCAATGTGGTCAAAAATGGGATGAGATAGCCTAGGCCTATGTATTTTTAAAAGTTGCCTTTTTTGGCCATCATTCACACTCAAGGACTTGTGGTCAGTTGGAAAAACTATCATATTTTTTTGGTGAAAAGGGGATTTCCCTGGTGTTCACCTTCAAAACCAGCCAGATTTTGCTTTCAGGGTGAAGGATGTGAGGGGGAGGGGGTGGGGGTGGCTTAATATACCTGATGCATGCCTGCTAGTATCATTGTTACTGCTTTAATTATTTGATTATTACCGTACTCGCGCGAACAAGCGCCCGGGCGCTTAAAATATTTTTTGCACTTTCCCAGGGGCGTTTATTAAAATGGGGCGCTTATTCGAACGGGGCGCTTATGAAAACAGAGTGGAAATTGAGGGGGCGCTTATGGAAATAGATTAAAATCGAGGGGTTCTTATGGGAAATTATTAAATTGAAGAGGCACATTTTGAATGAAAAAAGATTATTTAAGGACATTACGAATGGTGCTTAGGCAGAAAAGATAGCCTAATCATCCAGAGAACATGGCTCATGACAAGAATGCGTGAATATCATAATAGCAAAATAGCAGAAGCAATTAGTGGTGGTGGGTAGAGGTTAGCTTGTTGGCCATCGGCCGATTATGATTAGCAGGATGGCAGGACCATTGTATTTTCTATTGAAAACTTAGATGAGAATGTGCTATAGGTCGGAAAAAGAAAAAGAGGAGTAGGACTAGGCATAGACATATGTAAAAAGAGTAAAGTTGGAAATATACTGTCTGTCCAGGGATCGGAGCTCTCATCAGTCCAAGGGAAATATCCTCATTTTGATATTGACCTATGAAGAATGTGTTTCCACTCTGCAGCTCAAATCATGCCAACAACCACAGTCCCAGGATTGATTGGATTATTGACTTGCTAAAAAGAAAATCTTATGAAAATTATTAGAAGTGGGCGCTTATTCAAACGGGGCGCTTAAGGAAATTTTCACGTTAGGAGGGGCGGCTATTTAAGAGGGGCGCTTACTCAAACGGGGCGCTTATTTGAGCGAGTACGGTAATTGATTATAATAATAATAATTATTATTATTATTATTAATTTATTTTGGTATTTTACCATAATGTACAGATAGGTATTATTTTGACTTAGAGTTTACTTCAGTTTATGAAAATGCATTGATATTGAGAAGGCTGTTGATTCACTGTCATTAATTGGAAAGCTTCAATTACTGATGGCACAAATACCTCACGTTCACATTTTACAGTCATTACAGTATTGCGGATCCCAATTCTGACGATGTCGATATCCGAGTTTAATTGATTGATTAAAAAAACAATGATATGGGAGATGTACTGTGAAATAATCATGAAGTATAACACTTGATACAGTAACAACTAAACATTCATCAAGTACTTAGAAAACAGATGAGCTTTCAGAGGTTGTTGTCCGGTGATGCTAATGTTTTATTGTCTCGTGTACATTAAGTATAATATGGAAATATATTACATATGGTTCCTTGTATTTATTTCTTTGCAGTTAATTGCAGCATCCAAATGCTTAACAACCACGTTATTTAAAGCCAGGTCCAAGAGGAAAAAAAAATTAATGAGATACATATTTTTTAATATTTAAAAACTGGGAGAAAAATGTGGAAGAAAGGGTTGGTTACGCCCCTATTTCCCCTGTTTTAAATACTAAAAAATCTGTATCTCATATACTGTTCCCTAGTTTTTTCGTCAAACATCCTCTTTGTGTCCCGCTTAGGAAAATCAATTCTGCAACATATCGAACAATTTTTTCCTCCGAGAATACATTTCCTGTTCTTGTGATTATTCCAGTGTGTAAAATGTTTAAATTTGCTGACTCTCACACTGACCAAAATTAACAGGAGTTCTAAGAGTTGGGAGAAGTCACTTTAGCTATCTTAACACATATAATTGTATTTTGCTGTGCGTGGCGCTTATAGCTAGTTTGACAATTAATTAATAGTACACTTATTTAGTAAATATGTAAACATTTAATTTGCTAGATTGGTTTGTATCCAAGTGATTTCCTTGCTTGTTGGAGTGAGAATCTCAAATTGGCTGTCAATTTGTTTAGGATATTAAAATTGTAATTAAATTTAATTTTTCATTTCATTTATTATTGTCAGGTGATGTAAAATACAATAAACAAAGACACAGCCTGAGGATAACATAAAGTAATCTTAATTACTATCGAGAGGTTCTCCAAACAGAAACAAGACAACACACGCTCATAGAAATAGCAAGCTTAAATAATTATATTAAAACACATGCATTAATCTCTCCATTAATAACTTTTTAATCTTTATATAGCACTGAATTTTTATTAAATTATTTTGGGTTTCCCATATTTTGGCAAACAGTACCGGTCTTAAAGCTAAAAATAACTTCTTATTGGGAGTTTTACAGTAAAAAGGAAGAAAATTATCTTAACTAAAAAGTAAATTTTGCCCCGTGTTTTTATAAGATAATATATTTTCCTCATGCTTAGCTGGGCAATAGGATCTGTTGTCTTGTGTACCATACATAATGATCATATGCATGAACAAATATTATTTCCTTCTATTAGTATTATCTTAGTGACGAATTAACTTCCTTTATGTTTTGGAATAATGGTATGTTGTGTGGAGAAAGGAATTGGTACTTAAGATGTGGTAATCCTACTGTAGACTAATGTAAAGGCAATATATTTTGAATTATATTAAATAAAAAATTAGGTAAGTTTGACAGTAAAGTTAAAAGGGCTTTGCAGATTGGATATTGCTTTTAGTGCCCTTCATCCTCAAGTTCCCAAGGCCTATAATGACAAACATCATACATTACATATTCTGTAATATTCCTGAACCTTAATACAGTACCAGTAGAACCCCTCTTGTGAGACACCCGTATTAACGGAACACCCTATTAAGTGGACACTTTTGCTCACAAAATGAGGGAAAGAATATCTTTTATATCTAACACTAGTAACAGTCAAACCCTATTCAGTGGACACTTTGTTTGGTTCTGAAGGTGTCCCCAATGGATTCTACTGTATTACAGGGTATGTTATGGTTTATGAATATTACGTCATGAATATAATCATCGTAAACCAATACACTATTTATTTTTAGCTTTTTAGTGCTTTTCTCTCTCAGGCTGTCAAGGCCAATTACAATTATGAGATGATGTAATATTATGTAATATTAGCATAATATTACATAATTTTATTCATATCATATGAAGGAAATATGTAAATAACAAGATGCCAGAAGCAGTTGCCACTCACCGTCATGAGTTGAAAATGACTGGCACTATTTTCACATCTGGCGAGTTGAATGGCCAAGCGATTAAGGCAGATGCGCCGCAACCAACGTCAAATCTGCAGAACCATCTCAACTATCTTTGCACATTAATAAACCAGGCCTCTCTGTCCGGTCTATTGCATTTTATATCTTTCTTAACACTTCTACATTTTATTTGTGTCAGTAAACTCCTATTGCTTATGTTAGAGCCTTATAGTGCACTCCATAAGATTAATTTATTCTTTGTTGACTGTTGAATGAAAATTAAATAAACTAAATATTCTCAGAACAACATTGGTGTTCATTTTAACAGATTTTTATTAACTTAAAAATTTAGATTCTTCTCCAGAAGAATCTCATTGCAACCTTTTCAGAATTTTGAGGTTAAATGTCAACATTTCAGAACCAACAATGATTGTTTTACCATTTCATCTCATGGGAATATTAACTGTTAATAATCTACGGATTATTCATAAAATAAATCCACAACTGAGATTCAAATTTCACTGTTTAGACTATAAAATACTATTGATATTAGCAATTTGCATATCCATGTAATAAGCAAGATGTACTGCACTAGTAATTTGGTTCCGGAACATAGCTGATCATATGAAAGATTACTTCCTGTGGGTTTTTCATTCTTAATCTTTATTCACAAAGGTTCCATGAAATTAAAATGTTGGTTTGAAGTTTTACTACTTTATATATTGAAACTGTCTTTTATACTGTATAGGTGTACAACTATATAATTTAAATTATTAATTTAATATTAATGTATTATTACTATATTCTCATTACATTACTCTAATTACTTACAAGGATTTTAATTATTGTTATTATTGATATTACTGTTTGTATTACTATTGATTATTGTATAACTGCAAAGAAAAATGATGATGCAGTGTTCTCCCAATTGAAACAAATTTTCTGGTAAATTTGTCCATAAGAATTCAGCTTTGCGCGCAGTGTGAGGCGTTTTACCCCTTTTGAGTGGGGTTTAATGACTTGAAAAAACAACACTCACTCATGGCCTAGACTTAGACTGGAATGATGTTCATTTATTGAAAGAAGGCCAGCCTAGACTACATAGGTAGTCAGTTGTTTTTTTTTTATTATCCAAACACAAACTTTTTACCGGTTAGTTGGTTATTTTTACTGGTAAAATTGACGACTATGACTTCCGGTCAACTCTGTCTGATAAAAATGATGTCGATATTTCCTACAATCTCTGCAATATCCAATATTGAATAATATTTATTTTAATGAGTGAAATGAAACAAATATTTTTAAATTGTACTCTATGATGAAACAGTCCATTTTCAAACAAATAAAAATGAATTAACAAAAATGAATGAACATGGATGGAACTAAATCACATAAAGGAAGATTCAAATCAAGAAAATGGATTAGTTTTCAACTAAATGGTATCCGCAAACATGATATTTATTCAATCAAATCAAGTTTGTCTTGTTTTATTCACATCTTTGTGTTAATTTGTTTTTTAAATTGTTCATAAACTTTGAATATTTTAAACAGGGATTTTGTTCTCATATGTTGGATACTGAAGAAGATACTTTACCTGAAGCTGGCAAACTGAGAATCAAATTTTACTTTTCGACTATAAAATACTATTGATAACAGTTTAAATCTTTTGATGATTTAAGCAATTGTGGCAAAGACAAACCAAACCAGTCACTTGCTGCAAATCCTGTTTCAGAGATAATAGCCAAAACATGATGTAATGTCAAATTTTTTGAAATCTATTTTATTACACTAAACTAACCTTTATCATGCTATGCTGTTATGCTTTAAGTAAATCTGCACAACAATAGCATTTTTGTTAATAGAACCAATAGCTGTCTATCATGTTACAGATTTAATTAATTCTTGTGGGTTTTTTTCATCCTTAATCTTATTTCAGTTGTTTATTCCCAAAGGTTCCATGAAATTAGAATGTTGATCTGAAGTATCAGATTTTATTTTATATATTGAAACTGTTATGTTATTATACTGTATTATACAATTTTAATCATTACATTACTCTAATTACTTACAGGATTTTAATTTAATATTGTTATTATTGATATTTACTGTGTTTCTACTATTGATTATTGTATAACTGCAAAGAAAGATGATGATAAAAAATAACAAAGAAAGATGAAATTTGTTACTATTCGTTGATGTTGATATTTCCTATGATCTCTAGGCCCTACCATTCAAATACCAGTATTGAATATTATGGGTGATGTGAAAAGAATATTTTCATGAATGATATAGAACAGTCCATTTATTTTAACAAATGAAAAATGTATTAGCTTGAGGTGTGCAAGCAAATAATAATAATATTGCACATTTGACCTATGCGCTTTACAAAGAAATAATATAGGTTAAACAGAGAAAATGACTCAGAGGATAAAATTAATCCAACAAAAATAATGGAAATGGATGGAACTGAATCACATGAATAAAGATGCAAGTCAATAAAATGGATTATAAGTCAATCAAGACATCATCACTGCAACTCCCAATAATTTTTTTACATAGTGTATGTTTGGTTTGATTTTTTTAGGTTCATGTGCAAATAAAATATTTCATTTTTTCGTCACCGCAAAGATATTGCGCACCACGATGAAAATTGATTGAAAATTAATTTTGTAAACAACGTTAATTAGAACCCGGAGAAAGTTACTTCAAATTCAATAATAAGTATGAACAATTAAGGAATTCCTTGAATCATTGGAACCTGATAAACTAAACATACTGAACATTTAATAGGAATATTCTAGACCTGTTTTAAAGACTCAAGGAACAAAATTAGATGTAGATCTACAGCCAGCCAGGAGGCAGCCGTCGAGGCCTCCTCCTAAGCCGTAGCCTAGCCTAATTTTGAAATCGTTTTTACCTGTCTGCACTGACCAAAAAGTAACTACTGTATTCTCTCTCAAATGCTTTAAGAAATGTTTATTTCTTTTGACAATATCAAAATAGCATACAAACAAGTTTTTCTAACACAATACAATAGTTCTTCATCGTACTGTACTGCTGATATGTAACGTTGCTAGCTCTGTGAGTAATGCGTACTGCAGGATCACAAATCAGCTTACACACAGCTAAATGTAAATATGCACGCAGTATACTGATTATATCACTACAGCAACTGATGACTGCTGCAACAGTTGATTATCAAAACTAACATTAAAAGATGGCGATTGACTAATATAAAGGAATTAGTAGAGCTGCATGCATTATAGACTAGAGGAAAATTATTATACATTTTTTTAAGCATTGAATCTAGTCTTCGTATAATAATTTTCCTATAGTGTACCATACACAGTTCTATTAATTGCTTATTAGTTTTCCATTAAAAGTCACATGATATTAAATCCACCAATGAATAATGACAAATTTATCTTGTTAGTATTCACATCTTTGTGTTACTTTGTTTTTTAAATTAAACAGGAATTTGTGCTCATGCGATGAACACTAAAGAACACATTTTCCTTGAAGCTGCAAAGGTTGGTGATGTTGCTAAAATCAGAGAGAGCTTGAAGCAGGGTATAAATGTTGATGGAAATGACTGGGTAAAGTCCGTTTTATTATCATCAGATCGACTAGTAGCAGCTTGACAGTATGACTCATACATGTAGTGCTATTTGTTGTTCAGTGTTTTGATTTTCTATTCAAATTACATTGCACAATGCCTTAAGGTTTATCTACACTATCAAATTGTATGTGACAAAAAAAATGTGATGTGCCCATATATGGGTACGATGACATCATATCACATGTCATAAAACTGTATCAAAAAAAAGTTGAAGGTGTTCAACTCTATGTTTCATCAAATTTTATGTGACGCTTTTTTGATGCAATTTGATAGAGTAGACAAATGTTTGTACTATTTGTCTTAATACTGGTATTGTAATACCAGTAATCAATCAATTGCTTTTTGATCTTGACAAATATATGAGTCTCAGAAGGATTTATTTGTCTATAAGCATCCAGTATTCTCTTCAATCCAGCCCAAAAAATGTCCTAATTAGATACCATAGGAAAATAAGCCATAACTCCCAGTGCCATTGTGCTAAATTGCATATGGACATAGTCTGTGACTACTTACTCTAGCAACCACGGAGGAGCACTTATACTAGTTTCTTGGTCACATCATTACACGACACAGGTTGAAATAAACCATAGTAGTATTGGGGTAACCCCATACTCTTCAGAAAGATCCAGTGGATTCTTTAAAGTGCACACTAGATTGAAAACCAAATTAATTCTGTGATTTTATTGCATCATACAATATACTCAATTGAAACCTGTTTTTTTGTGTTTTTTTTCTTATGAATGATTTGCAAAGTGCAATCTCAGATCATTATGATTAAGACATTTTGGGCACATTGTCATTAGTTTGTGAAAAATAACATTGTGTTTGTCATTACTTTGTGAACAATAACATTGTGTTATTATTAAAGTGTATGGTAAATGAATTGATTAGTAAGTAAACATTGTAGCCATGCTACTTTGTTTTGTGATAAAATGATAGATGGTAGACTGATTAAAACTTAGCACACATGACCTTTTTTCAGATACACTGCATATTGATTATATATTTTTAATAATCTAGTAGAAATTTGATTATTTACAAACCAATTACACCATACCTGTACACAACTCAAATTAACTACTTTGTTAAATAAATTTTGTGCATTTGTGGCAAAGACAAGCCAAACCAGTCACTCGTCGCAAAAATCGATTTTGAGTTATTAATACAGTGTTAGAGAGTAAAATAATAGCTATAAAATTGTAAAAAAATCTTTCAAATCACACATTTCCTTATGAAGTTACAAGCATTTAAACATACAGCTGTTTAAAGAACAATATATGAGAAATGAGCCTTCAAAGTTTATGATTTCAGGCATTACTCATGCAGAAACTATCATC
>NW_022704992.1:2280094-2323347 GCF_011630105.1 Anneissia japonica | reverse complement strand
TTAAATCCTTAAAAAGTGTTGTTTTAACATTGAAAATGGGGAAAATAACAGCATAGAATGACGTATAGATATGTAAAGATTAGTTTAGTGCAATAAAATAGATTTTTAAAAATTTGAAATTCCAGCATGTTTTGGCCATTTTCTCTGAACCACGATTTGCGATGAGTGACTGGTTTGGCTTGTCTTTGCCACATTTTTAATACACTAACTCTAATTTTCTCGCTGTTTTTTTGGTTTAGACCCGCCAAAGTGCATTACATCACACAGCAGCAGGAGGACACATTGAAGCTTGTCAAGTACTTCTAGATCATAAAGCCGACATTCAAATCACTGAGAGAGTAAGTCAGTTTAGTGATATTAATAATAATGATATAAGGCCAGAAAATTGTTGTGTAGTCCAAGAACAGTGAAAACTTGAAATCGCGATCATTTTTTTTAGGCGTACACTAAACAGTACTTGTCATTTCCAATATCCACCATACTGCAATTATATAGAAATGCTGGATTAAATTCTTGTGCAGGCCAAATTTGGCCTGAGATCCTTCAGTTGAGAACTCAGCTTCTAGGCAGTATATGAGTTTAGTGACTGCCAACATTTCAAATTTCTCTGCCTGTAGTGCCATATTTTGTTGAATCTTTTCTTGACTTTTCTTCCAGGCTGGCTCGACGCCTTTACACCTAGCTGCTTGGCATGGCCACATTGATGTATGTAAACTTCTTTTGGAAAGAGGTGCAAACCCAAACGCTAAGAACTATGTAAGTAATAACTCAAGCTTTGTTTATACATTAATTTTAGTTTTATTACGAGGCTTCAAGAGTCCTATTTAATTCTGATAAGAAAAAATATGAAAAAGTTTTTAATTTCTGTTGAGACAAGTTTGGCATAAATGAAGAATAAAGTTATTATTATTATTATTATTATATTCAAACGGCAGGGCTTATTGAACCTACAGTAGGACCCTTGGGTTGAAAGACAAGCATCTTAACCATAAAGGCATTGGTCAACTCAAAGTTAAGTCCTATGCATATCATATTTTCCCTGGTGCTTCAATCAAAACTAATCAAAACATCTCCTCTTTACTGTATGACTTAGACAGGACTATCACCAATGCATGCAGGGGCTAGGAGAGGTCATGCTCAGGTCATTAGCACTCTTCTTGATTACGGAGCGAACGTCAACATAAAGAGTAGCGTAAGTATTCAACAAAAAATGTTGTACTGTAACTCTTTTTAAGTGTGAACGAATCAATCTAATCATGTGATTTCCTGCTATTCATTGCATATTATGCAATACTCTGAGGAATTACATATTCTAATAGGAAAATTCAAAAGTGTATACCACTTTGCCTCATAGAGTAGGTATTCATTCTATAGAATTATACACAAATTAATTGCAAAATCCATATGGAATCCTAAGAGTGACACATGTGTTCTTTCTTTCACCCCTCCCCCCCATTTCTTAACATTCCCTTGTGGCCTGTGTTTGAAATATACATTTTGCTCTGAATAAATATTAATAATTTAAAGTTATTTGTTTGTAATTTGTTTTTTATTGTACATCCTCTATCTGTATCTTATTTATCGTGATGTGTTTATATTGTATTTTATATTGGTGTAAATACATTTGTTTTGTATCGTACATTTCTGTTATTGAACTATTTTTTTCTAGTTTGCTTGGACACCACTACACCGGTCGGCTGTTATGGGTCATGTTGATGTCTGCCAAATTCTGCTGGAGAGAGGAGCCGATGTCAAAGCCAAAGATGAGGTGAGAAAATGACAAAAGAAGCTTGGTGGCCTTTTGACACCTGGATCCTGGATTAAAATCATTCTCATGACTAAAACATCTTTCTAATGAGACTTGCAATTAGTTTATTAGGAATCAGATGGTTATTCAACCCTGCAATAGAGGTGATTCATAATATGAATCACCTCATATATATGCTGCTACATGTAAATGAAATATAAAGGAAAAAAACCACTTGAAATGTTGGTAATAACATAATATGTGATTCAGCAATTACAACGCCTACAATTTTGAATTTTTTTCTCATTTATTTTCCATTTCCTTTCATTAAGTTAATTTCATTGTAGGAAGATTTTCTTGTGTTTTGTCAAAAGCTTTTAATATGATTGGTCTAGTATAGCAACTACACTTGTTCAATGTTTTCTCAAGTCATCAGTGCATTTAACTTTTAAAATATTGTTACTTATTGAGAGTGGTTGAGGGACCAGTTGTGATTCCAACTTTTATTTGTAATAAAGTTGGGGGTTTTCATTCTCACTTTAACTATTTGTTTTTGGCAAGGCCACTATATCTACAGTATGTTGTGGTAGGATCTAATGGTAAAAGTGTATTTTGTCTGTGTTGAGTGCTCATGCTTGACTACTCATCTTGTATTATTATGGTTTCCTATGACCAGGGCTACAAAATGAAGACCATTAATAGTTTATACTGAAATTGCTAAATGATTCTAAACACTATTACTATAATTATTAATTCTAGAAAGTAATTTTAGTTGTATAAAGTGTTTGAATTTGTCCAAATATTGAGTTAGAACACTATTACTATAATTATTAATTCTAGAAAGTAATTTGAGTTGTATAAAGTGTTTGAATTTGTCCAAATATTGAATTCTTCTTTTTTTAGGGAGGCAGAACATGTCTTCACGAAGCAGCTAGCCATGGTCATCCAGAGGTCTGTGAAAAATTGCTATCCAGCCATGCCAACCTTAACAGCTTAACCAAGGTACATCGCATGCTTGATGGCAGCACAATCGCCTATTAGATTGGCACACATTGCAAACGTGGTCATTCGTATTCTCATTCAGTTATTCAGACTTCTTTAATTCTTGGTAGAGTAGCCAACAGTGATTGGTTCAAATACTGATGTGATCCTGATTTATCCCAATAAGATATTTTTGTATTTCATTTACGTGTTACTTTTTCCCAGAGTTAAATATACTATTATAATTGGTTGTGACGGCTTAATAAACACCGTATGGAAAAAATTTCAGACTTCTTCTTTCTTCTATTATTCATTTTATTCTTGTCTTTTTTTTCTTAACCTACAAAGTGTAGTGTAGACCAAAATATACACAAAGAGTTTATTAGTCACTGTAAGATGCTTTTGCTACATAAATTTCTAAGTGCTTACTTAGAATCATCTTGCAGGATGCCTTGGTGGGAGCTCACATCCTGTATTGTAATTGAAGTTCTTTCGTTCTTTAGGATGGTACACATTCACTCCATCTGGCTGCATCCAAAAACCATAGCAGAGTTTGTCAGGTGCTACTCAACTACAATGCTGACATTAATGTAAAGACCAAGGTGAGAGGTCAAGACCATCATGGCACCAACCTGTCTATTCTTCTTCCTTATACTGACACCTATAGGAAGCTATGTAATCCTTGTGTATGGTTGTGGGTGTATAGAACTTCAAACATGTATAGAGAGTGTGTATGTTTTCAAAATTGCTATTCTGTCAAAAAAACTAATTTATGAGTGATAATTAACCATGAACCCTAGAATTAAACCTAGGCTAGAATAATAGGAAAAAAAAGCAATAACCTTGATTTTCAATTGTAACAGTTTTACAGCATATTTAAAAAATATTCAATGTATTAGAAGATTCATTGGTAATGATATTTGTTATATATTGTAGAAATCACTAATATGTTCGCTCTTAAGTGCAATCTTAGTGTTATATAAAAAAAAGTTACTCTGTTTTTTGTGTACCATAGTGCCTGTCTATTTATATTAAATTACTATTTTTTGTATCAGGGGTTTTTTTATGTAATGAGCTGTGCTTCAGAAATTCCCCCTTTCCTTCTTTTCTTTAAATTTAAATTAAAATATATGTTATATTATGTTAATATTGATTTTTTATGTTTATCAACATGTAATGAAATATTATGATAGTACTGTATGTTTGAAGAAAGAAAAAATGGGAATAAATACTAAATGAATGAACGAATGTTTCTGGAAAAACATGTTTTTTGTTGTGATATTTTCAGGATGGTAAGACAGCGCTTGATCTCGCTTCAGACCCGGCAACGACTGAAATCTTGCAACAAGCCGTCAAGCTCCACGACTACAGGGAACTCATGAGCAGAGGCTCAAAAGCGTGGAAGAAAATGAAATTATTTTTTGTTGGCGACCCAGCTGCAGGGAAGACCACTCTCAAGAATACATTACAAAGGGTAGGATCACTTCCTTAACTTTAAAGTGTTAGAGTCAATGTGTGATTAGGCCAGAAAGGTGCTGTATGATGGTGTAATAGGATGATTCATGAGCTTTAACTTATTGACCAGTCAAAAAATAAATGTTGGTGTTCTAACCACCAGTTATCCTCTTGTACTTCTGAGCATGAAAGTATAAAATGTTCTGAGTAGATTAAATGCACTGGCCAAGCACACAGGCAACATACACAGCGAGGTATTATTAAATCCCCTATCTCAAGGTTGAAAGCCAAAGTGCAACCTTCCCACTAGCCTGGGTTCCAGGCCCTAATTTTGGGTTACTCACTCTTTATTGCACACCATATCTAACTTTTTTGGTGTCCCATACTCGATTTTTTTTTTTTCGGATTGGGGCTTGGCCAAACGATACATGCGTACAATTTCCTACATCAAATTTGATGTGGGATATCGTATGTGTGACTGACTTTGTAAGTCATATGATTGGTGTGCTTAATGCATATTAATTAATCTTGGTAATTTTCAAATTGAAGATGCGCTGTGTATCGACCGCTAAGCTAGGCGGCTGCCTATACAAGTTCGTGGCTTTGAAAATGTGAGCATAGTGATTGGTTGAAGTCGTTTATGTAAGTCCGCTCATTTATCCAAATACGGAATGTAAGATTACGTCATTTTTTTTGCATCCGGGTACCTTCATGCAGTGTTTTACAAGTCCCTTATTCTGTCTCAAAATTAACTTGCTTGTTGGTGGCGCTGTCCAGAATGAAAAAAATAATTAAAATAAGGAACTTGTGGCATGTCTACCTTCCCACATGAATGATGCATAATTTAACTCATAAAGAAATTATATATATATATATATATATGGCTGTTTACTTACGTTTACTTTTTAGCTGTTGCTTATCATTTTCGTATCTCTACTGAGATCCAGCCATTGTTTCCCACAGCATTGTTGTTTTCCAGTATTTTGCCTTTTAATCTATATATTTATATATATATATATCAACGAATGTAGTCCTAAAAATAAACAAATAAAGAAATGGTGTAAAAAAATGCCTCTGACAGGATTCAAACCTGCAACCTCTCACTGTCAAGGCGAGCATCATAACCTGGTTAAACAGATTCGAATCTGTCTCTTATACACATCTAGATGTGTATAAGAGACAGCCTAACATGGTCTGCATACAAGAATAATGTGCGAGAAATAGATCCACGAGTTGAAGATAGCTTCCTGCAGAAGGCTACTGAATTCCTGGTAGATTGTGGAGAGGTAAGTAATTAACTAGTTTGATGAAACTACAGCAGGTAAATGTAGGAGAATTGCGTATGGGCATGATCCGTGACTACCAAACTGCCGTAAAGAGGTGCTTAAGGTAGCTTCATGTTCACATTTGACAACCATAGCATCTTCAAAATGCACATGTGTGAGATGTGTAAACAGGATATCCATTTTAAGTCCTTATCCAAAAAGGCTTGACTACCAACTGAATCCTGGGAAAGGAGTGGCTCGAACCAGTGCTGATGTTAAGGCTGTAGTTAGCATTGCATTCTTGAAGGTCAAGTCTCCTGGAAATGGCCAGGTTTTCCACACTTCCTCTGAATCTGAAAACTAATCCATTTGTCACGAATTCAGAAAGTTTGTATGTACTGTATAAAGAAGTGGTATCTTCTATCCTAAATAAACAGCGGATTGAACAGTTAATTTAAAGTGAATGATGATGGTAAATATTGAGGATTAAATATATATTTTCATTACACATTGTATTACAAATAATATAACTATTTTAAAAAACTCATATACAGGTATAATCAATTTATAATAAACTTTGTTTTTGTAGATATACCTTGCTAGACTAGCAAATGATGATATCATGGTTGTGCTGAAACCTGACTGGTTATGTTCAAACATTTTTGGTCCAGCTTTTGC
The DNA here is from genome assembly GCF_011630105.1 of Anneissia japonica. Taxonomy (NCBI): domain Eukaryota; kingdom Metazoa; phylum Echinodermata; class Crinoidea; order Comatulida; family Comatulidae; genus Anneissia; species Anneissia japonica. Next base: position 2,317,221 of record NW_022704992.1, on the reverse strand, counting down.
AAATGATACCATGTTTGTGAAGGATAGGAGTTTTTCACGTCTTGGACACAAGTCTGTCTACACTGTAACAGAACTCAACAAGCATTTCCAGAAAGTCACAGATGTACAGTTATTACTGCAGCTGCTGCAGCATCTTGGGCTGGGTTATGCATTCAACTGTGAGAAATTTGTGATTCCAAGCCTGCTTCCCAATGATATGCCGCCATGGGATAAAAGTCCAGTTTTCACCGAGTACTATGGACAACGAGTGAAATGTTCTGGAGATGTTGACATCTTTGCTGCTGGTTTCTTTCCAGGTCTTCAGGTTTGTCTGATGCAAGAGTTTGCCATTGAAGCTAATTTGTCAAGAGTGTCAAGGTACGCAGTCAAATTTACGTCAGGTGCTGAAGGAATGGTGCTGTTAACCGTTGAACGACATGCAGTTGATATCATTGTTCGCGGCAAGGGACAACAACAAAGAGGGCAGTGTTTTCAACTCCTAACAAAAGTGCTAAAATTAACTTACATTGAACTTCAGAAGAGATCACCAGGAACATGTGTGGTTACAGAGTACCTGAGTCCTCATGACCTCAGGAACCACATGATGCCAAGTGATGTATACTCATACACAGAAGAAGCCTTGATGCTTGCCGAACAAACTGATGGTTTACTTGTTAATAAATATTCAGTTTGTCAGGAGAAAGTCTCAGAGACGCTCTGCTCTGGCCATGATCCAAAATTCTTAATTATACTAAAGTGGAACTGTGATGTAAAATGGATGCTTGAGACTGTCAAAGAGAAGCTTGTTGATTTATTAGAACCAGTATCCTGTATTGGGCTAGATCATCGTGCACTTGCACAAGCTTTCAAGATATGTGAGCAGCATGTTCTACGTTTACAAGCCACACACCATTGTATGCAGGCAAGGACTATGAGTGTTACAGCAACCTTACTGGAAAAGTGGTCTGAAGGCAAACACGTAAGCACGTTTGGAGAACTTCACAAAATCTTTAAGGATCTTGGAAGAATAACTGGTCTTTGTGATTGGGGGAGAGAAGATGCAGTGACAGTCCTTGAGGAAATGTTTTTAACACTTGATGTTTTTGATGCAGTGTAGACAGGGGCTACCCTCTACTGCACCGCACTATTAACTAATATCATCTAACACATTACTATGGTGAACATGGACATTTGTCGAGTTTGAGTTATGATACTAGCAGGTATGGGAGACCTCAAATACGTATAAAAATACACAGTGCAAAGTAGAAGATAGGATTGGTTTGGGACTGAGAAATTTTTACCCCATTCTCTTTACTAACAGAATTGTCAATGATGGACAAAAAATGAGTTTTATCCACAGAGTTTTTGCATTTTGATTACATCTTTCCAAATTCAACACACTTTTCAGTGTATTAATATAAATGCAATAGTTGCAATATTTGTTTATTTTAAACTTTTATATTATTATAAATAATTACTGTGTATTGTAATTGCTATATTTATTTGTATTATCACAGTATCTTTAATATCATAATACAGTAATTACTAAATTGCCAGATCGGTAAAAGAGAAAGAACATGACAAAGATTATGGTTTGTGACATATACAATATTTAGTGTTAATTAGTAACAAGATTTTGAAAAAAAATTCTTTACTGTGTAAAAGATTATTATATTGAAGCAGAAAAATCCTCTAATTGTCCACATGACGCAGACGTGGACAAAAACCTGCTGAATAGGCCAACACCTTGGATATTTAAACTGTAGTGCCAAGCCCATTTGTTTTTTTTTCTAACTTCAGTTTTTCTTATTAATTACCTTGAAATTATTAATGTCTTCACAATCATGACATACTGACATATATATTGTACATTTTGATATTTCTAATTGTAAAATTAAAGGTAACACAATAATGATGAAGATGGCGAATGTGATAATAGCTATGACGAAAAAAAATGACGACGATAGTACTATAAATGTGATGAATAGGGCTATAGCAATATGTAAATATAAATGAATGGTTTATAAGCTTTACAGGGTCCGATTTTATTTCATAAGAATATTGAATAGTGCATTAAATTTGTATAAATAATAATGGACTGTAAACTGAATTGTATTCAAAAGTGGATATAATGCAAAATATACAATATGATCCAAAGTAAATCGTTGATTTTTGGATTATCAAACATCAACCAAAACTCAGGATTTTAAAAATGGAGTAAAAATCAATATCTGAATTCTTTACTTTAATTAAAGTAAAATTCTGAATACATTTGTAATTGAGTCTGTACCCAATAATTTCTGAAATACATTATAGTATCATCATTATCATCATCATCTGTATAAGTCACTGATGGATGTCTCTCTTAATAAGTAGTTATTTGCTCTCAGTTTAAGGATTTCAATCAGAATTAAATTAACAGATGCATAAATAATACTATTCCAGTTGAAAGTGGGGATTGTGTGATATAAGAAAGTTGGCATGCATGATCGCACTGTTTCTTGAACTTGACCAAAAAATTTGCTGAATTAGCTTTTATAACAATTTTATAGGAATTTCCATATTTATTTGAATAAAAAGAAACAAAGTATAGAAAATATATTTAATTAGTGTTGTCTATTGGAAAAATAAATATTTAGGTGCAGGTATATGTATTATTTTCTGTTTAATCAGAAAAAATGTGTAATTATGTGTACTTGAAAAGTATTTTTGTCAATAAAATTTATTTTATAACAGCTCTTTTGAGCAGCTTCATTGTTCAAGCAAACACTGTAGTGTATCAGGCCTAATTTATTTTAGTTTTTTGAGCAAAATACTGCTCTTTAATGGGGCTGACACATCATTATTTAAAATAACCAAATGAATATGTATGAACTTGACATGAAGTGCTAAGGACCTAATTAGTATATTAGAAGATATACAAAAAACACATTGTTCTTGATATTGTATCTGGAAATGAGACAAATCACGCTTTGGATCTATACATTTGTTACAAGAAATAACTACAATATATAGAAATTGCAGTGAAAATGCTACAAGACAGTTGAACTCTTTTAACAATTCTAAACTTTCGGATTTAAAAATAAGTTTGATAAATATAATAGAAGGTAAATTACCGAAACTGAGACGTTTGTCGATAAAAGGGTATCAGCATTAAAGGAGGTCTGTCTAGTTCAATTTAATTTATACGTCGTAGAGTTCTCAAATATATGCTTATTAATAGTATAAATAATAACTAGGCCCAAGGGCCCGATGGTATTTCTGTCAAAAATTAAATATTGTTGAAGCTCTAATCTGCCACACATTATTGCTAACTCATTAAATATTTGCTGCATATTGGGCAACTTGACGCAAATGACTTGGAACAACACTACCCTGGAAAAGTACATAATTCACTCTGGAAAATATTCTACATCATGGTATGTCACAGCACTTTATTGACGTCTTTGACGATACCAAAACTCAAGCTGTTGTTTGAAGACATTCTCAAGTACTACTGACTTCTTCGATATCTTGTGAGGAGTTTGACGTGGATGCATCTCATCACCGTTTCTAGTTGTGATAGTGATTGACATGGGCGTCGATCCGTTGTGAAAAATCAACAGTGGCAGATCCAGGAATTTGAAAGAGAGGTGAACGAGGGAGGGACTTTCACAGACCGAGGAGTAGACCACCTCAGCCCCACCATGGTTGGGGCTGAGGTAAGAAAATTTATGATTATGGCACCTAGTTCGCCTGAAATGGCACTCTCAGACCATGGAACAGTTAAATTAGTAGGCCTAATTTAACTGTTCTCTGCTCAGACTTAATTTGAATATAATTTTCTTTTTTCTCTACTTTCAATTTATCCTGGTAATCGTAATCATGCCCGCTTACATATTTCGTGCAAACTAACATTCATAAAAATAATGATTTATTATCTACTGAGTTGTGACGTATTCGAACCATGAAAAACAAATGATAAACCTCGTTCCTTCATGGAAAAACAGTCACTTCAATTCTGTAGTCCAGTGGTTCTCAACTATATCGTAATAGGGGCCAAAATTGTCCATGGAATACATTCGAAGGTCCAGGAAAAGCGGTGTACTGTGGCGTGTACCGCAATCGGAGCGCCGCAGGTGCGAGCAGAGGGAGGATTTGGGAGGGGGCGGCCCCCCTTCACGAATTAGAAATTGTTTGAAAAACATCTCGGCCTAAGAAAGTTACCCTAGTGTTTGGTAATGCAAAAGTTAAAATGTTATAGGCCTATATCACACAATGGGTCATCAGTGATATTTCTTTGCTGTTTGCTACGATAGTTTTTCTGATTTGATTGATTAAATCGCTACAATTTGTGGGCAATACATAGACCTAGTCGGCAAAACAGAATGAAATCTAGAAATCTAGGTCCAAGCCTAACGGAAACTATAATTCTTGGCTTGTTCTCGAGAACCAGAGATGACTGCAAGTCGCCAGTTGAGAACCCCTCTTTGCATGTACAGTACTTTCAAAATCAGATGGTGTCCGGTGGTTCATCAGACTCACTTCGCAGAAAAAATAAATAAATTTCTGTATATTTACAAAACTTTTCATTTTGTGCACCTTAGTCCAGCATTGTCAAAATCACAGTTTAATGTTATATATAAGAACATGAATATTCATAAAAATCGTAAATTTTGTTGGTCAGTTTTCATGAATCAAATTGCAGTTTTTAGAATGCAAAATTATTAAGGTTAGAAATAGTCTCTTTGTACGGTACATTTACAATCAATCAAATTTTTCCTTTCCTCCTCTTTTTGAATTTCACCTTTGTGCAATTAGAATTACGACTGCACTATTGTGAGTGGAAATACTGCCGTTTAACTTACGATCAAACAGGACTAAAGAGATTGGATGCACACAAAACATCAGTTAGCATTTTCATTTCACAAACATAAAAGGTGATTTACTTAAATAAGTTGAAATAGACAGACCTATCCGTGTCAAAGGCTGTATAAAATAATTGTTTAATAGATTTAGCCTCTGATAACCGTTGCACCCATAAAATCGATGGACTGGTTACTGAGATGGTTACGAAATGTACAAATAATTGCGTTTTTACTTAATATTGGTCTTAGTATATGCAAAAAAAAAAACAAAAAAACAAAAAAACTTGATCTAGAACAATTTAAATGTGTTCATATTAATGTGTGTGTGGTTCTCTCTAAGCGACCCTGAATGTGGAGGTATTCTTAATTTTTTTAGATCGACATATGAGATGCTATTTTGTCTAATCAAATAGATTTCTCTTTATTTTAATGATTCGAACTCTATGGTATTTTAGTGTGATCTTAATAGCAAAACAATGAATAATATGGCGTATAGCAAGCTTTACTCTCGTAAATAGAATTTAGAATCGTTTGGATTAACCTCTTTCATCTTTAATAAAGCCTAGAGGAAATAGAATTTGTGACAAAATTAGGCACTGTGTTTATAGTATGACTTAAGACACAACCAATAACTTCCCTATATGTACCAAGGGCTTTAGCTTTGCTCTAATTCTTGTGCGTATTTTTCATGTAAGCAGTTGTCTTGCTTCCTCAATTTAGAGTTCTCACAGAAATTTTAACAAATCCTTTATATGCTTGATGTTTTCATATGTTAGAATTTAGGTTCATTGTTAGAAATATACCTCTTGACAACATCATCAAAAACCTCATCGTCATCATCATTATCGTCTTCATGCAAAATTGTCATCAATCATTAGGGCTATCAAAGAATTATTCTAAAACCAAGAAACGGAAACAACAACACGTTCTACATGTAACACCAACTTTATTAAATAACGTCATAATATTATATTTATATTCCAAGCAAAAGATTTGACAAAGCTGTACAAAATATACATATAATACAAATTTTTAGTTGGCACCTCGAAATGCCGTTGAAAGAAAGTGATAAATACTGCATGGGTAAAAGAGGTTATAACTCATCATCATGCACGTGCTCGTCGCTTCATGTTTGCGCTGTGTTAACATCCTGACTTGTTAACGCATACAGTAGACCTTTCCGGAATGTCAAATTAACAACTGACCAATCAGAACAAGGCCGGGAATACGCACATGTCCCACTTTGTAGGTTTACGGTGTCATTTTGTGGGACCTTGAGCAATATCCAAGGGACAGGGCTTAGCGAACGTTCTATTAACCACGCCCATAAAGTGTACAACGTCATGAGTAAGTATAATTTTCTTTTGGATATTAATAGAAGATTAATATTGACAAAACTTGCACGTATATATATTTCAATAATATAGGCATAATTATTTTAAACACAAACAAGTATGATATCTTCATGGTTTGATTTTTTTTAAATAATATTCTTCACGAAAATTTGCTTTAACAAGGTACGACATAAATATACAGCCTTTCATAATTAAGTTAATAATAGCAAATGTCAGTCGCCTCTGTTCTTTAAGGCGACATCTATATCAAGTGTTATCAGGCGTTTCAAGTAAACAGTTTTATATTCTATTCTCGTACAGTAACCACAAATTAATCTGTAATTATGCTGTACTTTCGGTGGTTGATTCGAGGGAGAGGGTTTTCGTGGGCTGCAAATAAAACGGGCAAAAATTGCATTTATATAAATATACTTTATCATTTGAAAAACTTAGGAATGGAATGAAAAACGAGCGAGTTTTACCACTCATAGATAATGATTCATACGTTATGCATAATGTAGCTACAGAAGTTGTTCAACTATTGTATTTAAACAGTAACAAGTCAAATAAGAATCTTACGGCCCTCAACCTCTCCGATGTGACATCCAAGGGTGTGGGTGTGTTTTAAGATTTAATTATCAAATAAATAGCACGTTTAACCTTTACTTTTTTTTTTTTTTTTTTTTTAACCTTTTCTTTTTTTTTTTTTTTTTGTTTTTTTTTTTTTTTTTTTATAGTTTTTTTTTGCAAATTAATGAAAAACAACACGAGACTATGACCGTAAAAAAAATGTTACTCGTCCCTTTAGCACTTTTTTGTCTTCTCCTGTATTTCTACTTTCATGGGGCAATACCACCCATAGTGTCCTGTAGAAATGCATGATCAGTCATCTTTATAACGAGAATTCTTGGCTGTCTTAAAGTCTGTCCACACTATGCTTTATGTGACAAATTACCCATAACGGCATGATGATGTCATATCACGCCCACATTGACAGTGTGGACAGGGTTTAAGATATTGTGTTCTGGTCGTAGGCCTGTTGTGAAAATAATGAACAAGTGGGTGTGCATCTTCCTTCTCATTTTACACTCCACCTCTCTATCCTGGACGAGAAACATGGTCTTTTTTCTATTTGTGTTTGTAAATTAGCTAAGGATATTTTGAATATATATTTTCTGTAGCAATGAAAACAACAAACCCCAAAATATACATTATATGAAAATAAAACCTCATTAAATAAGTAGATACTACTTTTTGTAAAAACTTGATATGATGTTTTAGCCTTAAGTGTTGTACAATAATTATTATATTACAGTGCATGGATTGCCTACAATCTACGATCGCTTAACTATTACCTCAAAAATTGTTGCTCAACGCACGTTACTTTAAGAAACTCTCAGACACGTCGTTCTTGAAGTAACACAGCATCATCTGCTCCCACTACAATGTGAACTGCACACTGTAGAGTCAATTCAAGTGACGTAACACTTGAAGTTGTTTCACCACAAACAAGACCAATCCATTGTACGGTATACAAAACATGTTGGCTGAGACTGTTTTCATACTTTATGTACAATTGTGTTTGTTTTCTCTATAAGAAAAGCTGTACTTCTTACGTGGCCACGTGGTATATTGTTATCTAACATGGCGTTCTCGTACGTTTTGAAATCAGTGTTCTCGTACTTTGGTGCGCGTTCTATATGCAAGTGTCTTGCAGGTACACTTGCTCTCATGTCGTGTTTCCTGACTTTCATTCCTTTCAAATTAAGTTGACCCGGCTCGAAACATGACATGTGTCCGATAGGAGGGTTTGGTGCCCGTTTCTTCTTGGGTGATGTCAGCGATGGATCCAGTCTCGTCATTGAGTTAGTCCGCAAACTGTTCGCTTTTTCCATTTCAGAGACAGTAATATTTTTCGGTACTGGTTTTTCAGGCTGAGAATTGCGAATTTTTCGGCGATACACGAGTACGAATACTATAAGTCCGAATAGAATAACAGCAGCGATTGAAAACAAGACGGTGCATATAACCCATCCCTTAACCTTTCCACTGTGGTCGTTGGCTGAAATGGTGACGAAGTTCGATCTCGGACTCTTGTTACCTACATCATCAACTGCCAGGACCGTAAATGTGTATGCAAAATCCCCTGTAAAATGAAATTTGAACTCATCAATATTATTGTACAGTACAGTATTTTATGAAAGAATTTTTCACCGTATAAAAATTGGCACATAAATTTACAAAGAGTACAGATTGCTCTATTGTACTTGTTTGTAAAATCCTCTATTTTGTCGACTTGATTTTTTAGTTTATTTTTGGATTGATATTTAGATGATCTATGTTTGGCATTTTATATTCATTAGCTCTAAAAGGCAACTTTGAAGCCTCAATTTACATATTGTAGACCACTCATGGTGATTGTACTACTCATCGCCATCGTCAACTCTACTTTGTGTTACGGGTGCACTATACCTTGACTTCCATGAAATTCAGAAACAGCTGTAATTTTAACTTCCATGTACCCAATGAATGTGCGAGTTTTTGATAAGTCTGTAAGCATTGTGGTGATATAGTGACAGTTGAATGAGCATAATGCATTGGTTGAGTAACTTTTTTTCAAAAAGTCGCTCAAGTCTTTATCGTCGAATTTTGTTTGATTTTGACTTACTTCAGAATACATGAAACTACATTAACAATGGTTTTAGGATATGATTTTTTTTTTTGCTTTCTTGTTTTTAAGTGTATATATTCGCGAGCAAACCTTATCGTCAGAGTAGTTATGGACATGTTGGGGGTGGGGTGGGTGGAGGCATATGCCTATCATAAAATCTTTCAATGATACACTAATTGAAACAAATATGTTTTGCTGATTTATAGATCTTTTACTACAAAATTCATTAAGCTGATTACCATCTAAATCACTGGTGTAGTTAGAAATCAATGAAAATATTTGCTTATTCTCTTTTTAAGTGAAGGCAATAAACCTAATTAGAGAAAACTCAGGATACTTGAATACTGTATAAAAAGAATTCAATACAGAAAGTATATATTTTAAGTTGATTACTTTGTTACCGATATACCATGTGGTTAAATCGATCAATAACTTACCAACTTGTGGTACAATGATAGTGAATACTTCCTCCTGTCCAGCTTCGTTCGGTGATGATAGACTGCCTTCTTTGACCAGGTCTGGCGTGATAGCGATTACGTCAATATTGTCGTACAGGTTGTTGAAATTTGTGGAGTAGTATATACGATACTCTTTAGCTGTAAGGTTAAAAATACAATATGCAACATGAAATAAAATAGAAACATAACTACTTCTTAATTATTCATTTTATTGCATGTTTCACTTCCTAATCAAGCTCATAAGACAATACTTTATAACAAGCTAATACAAACATGGTGTCTATCCATTCTATATAACAGCTGATAATGAGTTATTTAATTATACACACAGGACGTAATATATATCAGATGGAAATGACTAACCTCGTCCATTCATGAGATCATCCCCAGGTGCCTTGAACTTCAGTTCCACCTCCTTCTTACTGTAGCTCAGCAGACTCACCCGTAGGTCAGTTACTCGGGCAGGTGGATAGTGGTCCTCATCGCCTAAAAAATGGTGAGAGGATGTTAACATCGTTACTCGTAGTCTATAATAATATGAGGCTATAATATAGCCCTAAATTTATAGAAATGTTATTAATATTAAAAATAATTATTATTTATTATCATTGTCATCATCATTGTCATTGTCATCATTATCCTGATCGTTATCTTTTATTTTTTAATGTCAAAATAATAATTATAAATGCCTATTATATAAAACGTTAGCGATTTAAGCTTGACAATTACAGTTTGTGTTTTTTGCTAGGCCACATAATAATAGAAAAAGCCAATGCCAGGAAGCTGATGAGTTTAGTCAGCGTCAAATGGCTCTTTAGAACCCGTACAGGCTGATGAGTTCAGTCAACGTCATGCTCTTTAGAACCCGTACAGGCAAGTACCAGTAGCGGCATGCCTACAGCTATTAGACGTGTGCTACAGGAAAACCCCACGCATAGCCCTATCTCTCTTTAGCCCTTATGCAACTTTTTGATCAAAGGTATATAATAATGTGGTGATTACAGGATTGTCTCAGTTAAAAAAAAAACGCATTTTATAGGTTACAATGTGAAAAGGGTCTAAAAACGAAACATCGAATTAACTTTTTTTCCACTCTTTTATTCCAGGTCATAATTGCATTTTTTTAAATGACGTCAGACGTCATAACCTTGATTATCTACAATCCATACATACATGCAAAAATAAATTACTGTATTAATTATTATTTTTCATTATCGTAGTTAAAGTTTTTGAATTGGACTCGATCATCTTTTAATTGCGTTAACTATCGCAATGACTAACGGAGTTTTGTACAGCGTATCAAGGTTTCGCGTATGTCGAGTCAACCGTGAAGAGATAGAAAATGAAAAGGAAAACTAAATGATATTCACTTCCATATGATACGATTCCACATCGAATAGGTAAACACCGCGCACAGCCCAGGGGTAATGACACTTGTTTAAACATTGTAGCCTATTACTTTCGATTACCCCTGTCTACTGAATGACAAACATTATCAAGGCATATATGCTTAATGTTTATTTACAATGTCTCGCGCAGTATGACCTAATAAGGTATTATAATGCAAATGTCGTCATATCTGATTGTTAAGTCATGTTATAAACAAAGGAAACAGTTCTATTAGAGTTTGTAGCTACGATTTTAAGTAATAATTGCTTTTTCTATAAAATCAAAATATTGTAATGATATATCAACTTCGAATTAGACAACAATTAAAACAATGGACCTTTCCGTAGTGTTATTCAATTTAACAACAGAGTCTAATCATAAAATTGCTAAGAATACGCGAATACGCACAAACACACGTGTGTCCGACAAACGCACACGTGTTTAAGGACATTTACGATTTTTGTGGGATATGAGCAACAGTATCCAGGGGGCGGGGCTTAGCGAAAGGTCCACTAAGCTCAACTGACTTATATTGACGTCTTACTACGAAAAACCTTAAATTGATTTCGAGCCAATCTAAGCATCTATAGATGTGTATAAGAGACAGTATATATATTTATATATATATATATATCAAATTATATATATATATATCAAATTATATATAATTGTATTTCTTTTAAACTGAAACCATGAAAATTATTAATGATATTACGTAAGAACCAGCTACATAATTTAGATTTAACCTATTCACAATTATCTGCACTAAAAAATATTTATAAAAAAAAGTCAAACTTACTGGTGCATGCTCCAGTACAGGTGAAACTACCTCCATTAGCCACCCTCTGAAATGGACCGGTCTCTTCTTCACTTCGTCGCGTCTGTGTGCTCTCGGCGTTTTCTTCGTATAAGGGATCGGGAAGTGCAGACTTTGCTGAGCCCAGCGTTTTACCATGAGCTATCAACGTTACACCTGCCTTATTTGTAATTTTCACCTAAAAATTAAAATGCATATCAATGAGTGTATGAGTTTTAGATTAATTAATAATATTAAGTAGTATTACATTAGTAGTATTAAAACTATTTTAATTGTAATAATATTATTATTCTGATTAATATAGGCTCAATAATATTAATATTCTGATTAATATAGGCTCATTAATATAAGATATAATATAATTTAATTTTTTATAATTCATGGTCCTACCTTTTTTTCGGCGCCTTGAGACGATTTTATTGTGGAAGGCGCACTACAAATATCCCACCATTACCATTACCATTAGTTTATGATAGTTGTCACTAAATATTAATTTATTTATTCATGTTTTTTATTTAAATAATTTTCTGTATCAGTCATACCCTTATTTCACAACATGAACTATGTAATTTTAGGTTAAATGCAATCTAAATGTAACTTAAACAATGTGACACGGTGCCTTGTACGCAACACTACGTGCCTTATCATGGATAAGTTAATACATCGTAGTAAACCGTTACATCCTACCGCAGTCATCTAACATTGGTTTTCACTAGTACTACGTATTTGCTTTCATATTCCACCCAGACCTATTCCTATATCACAGTTATTGAATTTTCATTTTCTAAAATGTATGACTGTATCAAAAGCCGGAAATAAAAATATGTATGTGTTTCAGAAGTTTCTTTGAACTTATTGATATTACAAGCATAACTAGTGTAGTTACTCCATAGAGTGCATACCTCGGCCCTGTGCCTAATTACCGAACAATACGCAGGCCGGTTATGGGCAATTCCATTATTTTCTTTCATGCTCAAAACTTATTCAGCTCTGTCTTAGATTCCTTTCTAAATTTTATGATAACCCATTTCTTAGTTTTTGCGTAATATTGCTAACAGAAAGACTGCGGTGAATACATAATCTCCCTTGTTTGAGGTACGAGGTACAGTAATAACAAAAAAAAATGGCGCGGTGCAATGCACTGCCTGTCGAGAATACATACGTACACGTGCACAAAAACCACTGGTTAAATTGGCATTAGTATCTAAAACCGTTACTAATCTAAAAATTAGTATCATAACCGTTTGCAGGGTTGATGCTCAACTGATAAGTTACCTTAACATTGTATCTGCCTTCGGCGACAAAGTTTGTAAAGTAGCCTGAATAAATGCCGTCATTTCTGTTGACATCGGCCCCCGTGCCGTCATCCGATAGAACCGGAGCGTCAGTTGTGTTGCCGGCGATTTCAACCTCGGCAATCACTTCGGCGTTTATGATTGGTGTATATCCTGGAAAATCATGGTAACATAAACTAAAATTAGAGGCCAACATAGCACATGTTTGGAAGTTCCGTTTGTGTCCTAACATTATTTTATATTTGAAACTTCTTGCCATAGTTTCCATGGAGATTATGACACCGTCGTTTAACATAGTTTGTATACCGTAGGATATTAGAGATTAAACAACGACTATCGGTTAGTTAGCACATCAGAACAGGATATAAAGTAGACAGTATAAAGAAAGATTTAAAAAAAAAATAAGTAGATTAGTAGGGCACAAGATTTAGAAACTGGAAGTGCGAGGATTACAAACGTGGGTGCAAACCCGTTTGGTTTGGGTTAGTGCACGTGACTCTGACCAGGTCATGACACGAGTTTTATTTTAAAATATTCGAAAAGTATCAATACGTCAATGCAACACTGAGAATGAATTAATCGGTGTGTAACCACAATGTTATCAGTCATTCTAAGGAAGTCTGTATAAATACATTGACCTCTTACAATTTATGAATATGGATACATTCACCTCATGCATATTTATGAGTAGGCCTATTTAAGTATATGAATGTTTAAGTATGCATAATAATATTTATCCATTTAAAACAGTAGACCTAAAACTGTAAACCACTAAACAACATTCTTAACGAAGTCAAACTCGCCAAACCATCTTCAATGCAGTTACTCATCTCATTAAATAATTATATATATTTTGTTGGAATTGAATAAAAATCAATTAATATCAGTGAAAAGCGTGAAACACTTTCATTACTTATTATTCCCTTGAATTTTTAAACGAGGTAATTTTGTAATATGATTGATTGAAACCGCTATTACCTTGTCACTGCTATAGCTTTATTAATGAGATGTTTACTGCAGTGAACTCAGTGACTAAGCTGTAGCTTGGCTAGGATGTGATCAAGTTAAGATCGCTGTTGGTAACCATTTGTTATCTGATGATGAATCACCCGTAGTAATTGTATGAACTAAATTAGGTTGGTAAAAGTATTACTTGTATGTACATTAATGGGCCATTAAAATGAGCCAACAAAGCTCATTAAGGAGTTATTGCAGATTCAATGAAATACAAATCCTTGTTTCTTCAGTTATGCCTATAGTGAACCTTATAAAATGGATTTAAACCGATTCCACCCCACCCCCTCCCCCAAATTTTTTCAATATTATAAAACAAAATTGGAGAAAAAAGGAAAATTATAATTAAATTTAGTTCCATAATCATGCATTTTTCACCATGGTGGGGAAAAGGTGGTCCTCCAGACCCTCCGTCCGTGGAAGTCCCTCCCTGGGCCCCCTCTATTTCGAATTCCTGGATCCGCCACTGCCAACTCACTGAAGTTTGCACGTATACGACTACCAACACTATAATATAGGTCATGAACTTTTGCAACCTCAATATTCGCCCACATCGACCTTAATATTAATCTACAGTCTGATTATGGTTTACCTTTAGAGACGTACACGTACAGCACCTGTCGTTCCGGGGGAGTTACCGCCATCCTGCTCCATGAGGCTGTGGCGATGATTGGTTCCTCACTGGTACTAGAAAACGACTGGATCGTAACAGTTATTTTGCTCACTTGTTGGCCATAGTTACGGATCCTAAACCTCCAGTTCCCAGTCTGTAGTTATGCAAAGAACAACATTGTTTTATGGCTATGATCGCTACAATATTTTTACTCCCGTTACATGTCACTATTGTTAGGCTTTGAAGATTACCTTAAGGTTTTACTTTGATTTGCGAGGAAGTTATGGATTTTAATTTTAATGGATTGTGGTAAATGGACTAAGTCCGAGATTGTACAGCATTTCAAATCAGCGACAATCCTCTTGTCTAAATATATTATTATTTATTCAGCGTGCATCTCGAAGTAAGCCTAGATATTGTGAATTTCGATGAGATTGGTATGTGGTTTGATGGTTGATGTCATTCTTTAATACCAAGGATATCATTCTAATCTGCTGAGAATTTCTGTTAAATATGTTAATAAATAAGTTATTATAAATATGATTATGGTATAGATGATACTTGGAAATGTAAATAGATTCTGCTCGCGCACATGAAGGCAATGGCGAAGGAAATATACAGGAAGGCACTGATGCATTGGCACAATTATTGTATGAATGAAAAAACTCCAAGAATGGGACTTTTTCACAGAAGATATTGGTTATTTAATTTCAACTCCTGTCAAACAAAGTCGTCTTGACAGCGCATTCCTTTTATTATTATACCATTTTATGTAATATTTTTGCAGGTTAAATGGCTATATATTATTTCAATATTTAACATAACATAAAAATGTCAAGCATTGACTACATTACACGCAAAATATTATCTAAATTTTATGTATGAAATTTTAACAGTAAATTAAAATATGAATCTGAAAAACTTGTTTCATTTCAGATAATACCTATAGGCATATGTAGCTTTGATATTGTAGTCTGTAAATAAGACACTGACACGCTTAGTAGCTCGTGCTTACATTATTGTTATTACACATAAAGGGGACTAAGCGGTGTGCACTTGTTATAGGTACTATACCCTATGACTAATACGCATGAGTTCAGCGAGAAATTATTAAATATAATAGTAAAAGTCACTTGTTAGTGAACATTCATCATTTTTTTCGTGAGATGATGACGAATTATTACGAATCGCTAACGCGAAGGCTGACAGTACCAGGCATCGAGGGTAGCGTTATGTTACTTTATTGTTAAAATGCTTAATCATCAATACAGCCTAGAGGAAAATAATCTTCTTCGACATTCGATATTTTGCTCTACACAAGACCTACCATCGGCATAGATATAAAACTAACTCAAGCCTCTTCATCATCATCATCATCATCATCATAATATAATAATGCTATAATCAAAACTATTAAAGAAAACTGTGCCGTAAGGGAATTGTCTTTATGTACCTGAACGGGGCTGGGGACTTTGACACGAAGAACTCCGAACACACTGTCGGGAGTATCCGTAACCTCAGTGCCATCTGGTTGGATGACGACAATTGATAATTGCGAGTAAGGATCAAATCCAAAGATGAATTCAGCATTCCTGTTAATGGTTCTATCGACTTGTACTTCGCGAACAACTGTATCACCTCCAAATACTGTGATTACGTCACTGAATAAATAGATGGGTCTGTTTTGAATGGCTATAAATAAATAAAGTACATATTATTACAGAATGCTCGAAATATTGGAATGAATTGTAATATAGATTTAAATAATATCAAGTAAAAGACTTTAAAAAAAAGGTCGAAAAATATTTAACGAAACGAGTGTGGTCAGTAATTTTTCAGGAAACTCATGTCTTTGATAAATTGTCTTTTCTGAAGGGTGCGGTTGTCATAGATACAGATATACTTGATTGTCATTTGTTTGTATTACTGACCCACATGCCAGAATTGAAATTCAAACGTTATACAATTATTTTATTCAACAACTTTAAATTGAATATGAGTATTTATTTGTTGGGCCTATTATACCTTTGTTTTTGTTGAAGCTTGTGCCAAATGCTTCGTTCAGAGTATTGGTCCCTGTTGTGTGATAAAACGTCATGCCATTAGTGAGGTTCGCGAGTACCTCTAAGTTCGGTGAAGCTGTCGGCCCAATAGCAACGGTGTTGATGTGGATATTCTTGGTAGCTATCTGCAATTTTAATCAATAATAAATATTTGTGATATAAATAAACATTCAGTAATATTAGTTCAGTCTTGGTTTATTAAGTTATCACAGAGTGAAACTAACTCGGTGTAGACCCATACACAAATAGGTCAGAGGAGTTGAAGAATAATTGAACTATTCCCTTCGACACAACTCCACGTGCTTACGATATTCTGAATCTCTAAAGAAACCCAGTGATTGGCAGGAGTACGGAAATGGCGCGTTATGAACTTGAAGAAAAAACGGGAAATTAAATTTACACAAAAACAAGCAATGAAATGTGACTTCGTCCGTCAGCTTGAAAGCAAAATATTAAAATAAAACGTATCCTTAACGACCTCTCACCTTGTCCTGGAGGTCCTCGATGAGTGGACGAATATTCTCGGCACCATCAGAGATCACAAGTAAATTTCCAGTATCTTTCGAATCCTCATTAAGGCTTATGCCTAGAACATCAAACGCGCGTAGAATACCTGCGTCAGAAAAACACATAGAACCATTTGTCACGAGTTCTCCACACGAGGAATCAATCAAATGGCAACTGTTGCTTACTAAACACCACTCACTATTGTATCGGTTTCTTTTGGACAATTATTATGTCAACAATTATTGTGTCAACAGTTATTTTCGTAATTATTTAGAATATTTACAAATAATTGAAACAGATCCTGTTTATTACGAATGGAGACAATGTTTCCTAACGTAACAACTTACAGGAATAATACGATTTTAAATACAAAAATACATAAATAAATCAATAAATCTATAAACAAAAATAATAAAAGGCCCAACAATAAAAAAAAAATAACAAATAGTGAAATAATAACAATAATAATAATAATAATAGGCCTATGTCTAAAAAAATTAGGGTAGGGCCTATGTTTATAAAAACCTAGAAATAGGTAGTAAGAACGAATTTGTGTGAAAATGAAAATACATTTAGAATAATGAGTATGTATTACGCATTGTTATTTCATTATTAATTATTTATGCTTTACTTAGTTGTGACAACCATCAATCAATAATATAAATTACCAATATTTTTAAAAACATGATATTATTATTATTACCTGCACCAACCGACGTACCACCGGACGCGTCTGTTGGTAGTTTAGTGACAAGTGACTTTCTTGTTTGCTGGTTGATTGTCACCAATCGGGATTTTATAGTTGCTTCACGACTGAAAGTTACAATTCCAATCTGTTCGCCATCTTCTGCTGTACTAGATATCAAATTGCTTGCAGCCTATATGGTTAATAATTAATCAAATAATTACATTAATATCAGATCATCATGCAGCCTTATTGACTGATATTAATGATTGCCTGATTTGAGATAATCAACTTGAACAATAAATCCAACATTAATTGAATTGCTTAATTATTTTATTTTTATATTTCCTTTTTTAACTTTCAAAGTCTTTATTTTATCTACTTAAATGTATTTTTGTAAAATTTTATCTGTGAATTTATGTACTTCTATTTTTATTGTATTTTTGAAATAATGCCAAATAAATTCAGTTAAATTCAATTTTCCTCTCCAATTAGCAGGCAAATGAATATATACCGTGTATTTTGTAAGGAACCTTAAATTGGCTGGTAAACAAATTCAGGATTTACGAAGAGAAAAGATTGTAAATCAATCAACAAAAACTGATTTTTTTTTCGAAATGCATTTTAATTAAAGTTGATAACGTACTACACCCTTTTTAAAAAGAGGGATTTCATATTTTTATTATATATATATACATATATATACACATATATATACATATATTATCTGAGCCTCACATTAGAGTATAGGAGTATAGCGTGAAGGCACTGATGTTACTGCGAATGAGACAAAGCAGAGTTTGCAAACATTTTAGAAGGTTTTTAGATTGGATGTTTTCAAATATTGTGTATTTGAAGGTTTCCTAGAATTCATTACAAACTTCTGTTTAATGAAACTTATCGTAGTACGGTACATCTCAATGTGTTTTCACATATACTAGAGGCTGTTTGTAGCCTTGTAACTAATTGGCAAATATTAATATTAAATATTATACACGTATAATTGTTTAATAAGGACTTGTTTCACATTGAACATACGGCACATGACTCGCCAATAACAGGATGGAACAATGCTTTCTATGATTTATGAAGATTGTGTTTTAATATTCGAAAGAATATAAAACAACGTAATGATTTTACTGTTTTGCATTGAAAAAATCTAAATATCAGTTATTTTTAATTCTTGTGTTTTTGTTCAATTGTAAATATCGTTCATACAGTGGTGTAAACTGTTATTTTCTTTGCCATGTGGTGAAACATCTCTCATGTCCAATGGTTGTCTACTTCCTAATTAGATCATCTAGGACCAAAACCAGTTCCATATTAAACATCCTCTGCTTAGAGTAATCTCTATCGAATAGTTTTTGTCACAACCCATCAGCATAAGTATTTCTTCCCGTCCATTGGTTGAACTTGTAGACTGTCATGTTTAAAGAGGCCAGTGCCTACTTGTTAACGATCAACATCATTTTTTCGACCAATGGCTAATGACTATAATAAGAGTCTCTACCCTATTTTTGACAGTTGTAAACATTTTTTCATGCCCTTGATGTGACGACAATACTTTAGTTCTATTAATGGTTGATGATTCCCTAGAACTATTTTCAGGATCCCTGTTCTGGGTTCAAAATAGACGGGTTTCTGGGTTTCAAAATTAACGGCAAATTCATCTTACTGGTAGACTTTTTTTATTAATCCGCTTCCTTACCTAATCACCCAGTAGAAGTTTTATTTATTTTTACAGACAATGAAACATAAAACTTGCTAAGACTGATAATTCAAAAAAAAAAAAAAAAAAAAAAAAAAAATCTGTTTGTAACAAACGTAGATCAGATGTGTTTTGTCCACATTTAGTTCACTGTCAATTTCCATCTTTAACCGCCTGACTGATTACAATAAATAAACAATGAATATAAACAAGGATATACTATTTTTATGCAATCCTATAGCATTCTAAAGTAGGGTTGCCAGTCATGTAGGCATGGGTGGATTAGATACCCATTAGTAATGCATAATTATTTTGTTCCAATTTCTCTTTAAAGTTTACTGTTCAGACTGTGGTACATTGTATAACGTTTCTGTTTACTTGATAGATGACTCACCCACTAAGAATCTATGCTTATATTATATGTTCAGTTGAAAGATATATTTAATGACTTAGTTTACCGAACTTAATCTGTGGCATTAAAGTTAAGAACGTGTCCATTATCCTCGTGGAACTGAAGAGGTGAGGCAAAGGCTAATTCAGCCACACGATACTATAATGCGGCGCCGGGAAGAGAAGAATTATTTAGTTGACCAAAAAATGGACTTACAAATTAGTGTTTAATTCCAGTATCTTGATGTATAATGTTTGGTAATACGTGAATAAATTGGTAGTCTTAAGTCTATTTTTGATTGTATTTGTGTATTTGGTATACCAAGGCTGATAGTGTTTCCTGTAGCAACATTTTTGAGATTGTATGCAATCCAATACATCATTTTGTTTCTTCCTTTTATTAACAATTCAACGTTCACTGTTCTAATACATAAAATTACTATAAAATAAATTGTTGACTCACACTCCCAAATGAATAAGAATACAAAGGAAATCATTTTCCTATTGTTAAATCTATAAATCTAAAATGTTCGACATAATTATTCCTCCCTTGTGCATTACTCTCCCGTTTTTCACTCACACATCATTTAAAGCTTGATGTTATAAATGTGTTATTGAATGTCCTTTTTGTTAAAAGTTGGTGAATACAAGCACACATTCGTGCCAGAGGGCACGATGCAATTTATGTCATTTAATTTAGGTCTACTACCAAAGGCTAAAATTACAATAATGTGCTCAATGTGTACAGTTGGAGGTGACAGTTGTCTTTAATTTCTGGATAAAGTTTAACTTGATTTTATTTAATTTGAATCCACCGCTGTCTTCAAACCTTACACGAATTGTCTTTGTCACCTTTTCCTCTAATTATTTTGTTCTTTCTTTTCTACAGAGGTCTACACAGTTCATTAATTTTAGATAATGATTAAAGGCAATATAAAACCATATGTGCTTGATGCATTGCAATGGTTTTCAGTTATCTGTAAGATGACCAAGCAAATTTGTAAAGAAAAATGTGTTGTTTTTTTTTCTGTATGTTTGAACTTTGAACGTACGTTGACGTTAAATTGTTGCCGCAGCTGGTGATGGTGAGTCGGCAACGCAATTATGACGTCAATTGACACCTGTTCATATTCTAACAAAATTGCACACCTGTAGAGTGTTTAGCTTAAACTGATAACGCACATTTATGTTGTTACAATATGCCTACTGCTTACCTGTCTAAGTTGAATCAGGGGTTCACCTTTCATGCTCGCCGATACATCCAATACTATAACTGTTCGTTTAGTTTGTTGATGGATAATTTTAAAGGTTGGATTTTCCGGCAGTCCAGTTATATCAAGCGAAGGATTTAAACCATTTGCAAAATCAAAATGTTCTTTCATTACCTGCGGATCAAAAATACCGAAAGTCATATATCGTGATTGTTAATAAAGTAAGTTCATTAAATAAAGTTCCCAAAACTTAAGGTTCGCGATATTGTCAAAACGAGAACGTACAGTATTATGTTGTATATAATAATTACGGCTAAATAGGCCACGTGGAAGGTAATAATATACGACATTCGTGCCAAATTTTCTAGATAGGTTTGCATATACGCCCAATATACAGTCACAATTGGGACAAAGTTGACAAAAGTTCACCTGATGGGTCTAACCAGGGAACAGTGAAATTCCACTGTTCCCTGGTCTAACTAAGCGTCGTGGCCAGTAGTTATCCGGATGCCGGGGTTGCCAAGAATCCGGGAAGAGTTTTTATAAATAACAAGATACTGATGAAGACAGTTTTCATTTCAGTGTAATAAAAAAAAAGCCGCAAAATGTGTACGCGTCCGTTGTGTTGCCATAAGGAAAAACGCATAGAATGCGCATTCTGTAATTATTCATATTTTACATACTAATAAATCAACAGATTATGATTGGATTTGACCTACTAAATAGTATTAGTTCACTGTAACATGACTCATACTTTCTCTATTGAATAACGATACAATCTAGGACCCGAGGTTTACATGAATAATTGATTGACACAATGACTTTCCCTTTAAATTTACTTTAATTTAACGCCCAATTTTAACTCTTAATTTACTGAACTGTGTTCGATTGGATTGCAAATTATTCCAAGGAAATGTGAAATTATTGTAACATCTGATGTTCGCCTTTTGAATTATTTTTTTAGTACAAGTTCAGATCACAGACTAATCTTTAGGAACTGTCTACTAAATACAAGGTTTGGACTTTCATTTTATGTTCTTCCTAACTTATAATCCTCTATTACGATACATACCCAACCATGTGATTTTATGCAGGATTTAGGTTATATCTACTTGCTAAATTGACTTTTATCTGGCCTATATTTTACTATAGGCCTATTATGCTTTATATTAGTACTTTGAAACGTGGTGTATGTGCAACATAACGTGGAATCACATAACGTTTATATGACGATGATGGTGGTCATGGTGATGATTATAGTGATGAAACATATTCGAAGCGATGATCATGTTAATGGTATCAAAGTTATTAATATTAGTTTACCTCCCAGATACTCTTTCCTCCACACTGCTGGTTATGTTTATTGGGCGCTTGACGATTATGCAAATTACCCTTCCAGCCACCTGAGTGATCGTTGTCACAAAAAGTTGTCACCTATGAACAAACCAAACGAAGTGAATAAGTGGGGAGTCATTTAATGGTTACAAAAGCAACAGGATCTGTAAATTCGGGTCTGGTAAATGTATATAATACAAAATGTTATAATTAACCGGATGTACCGAATTTCTATCTTTAAGGTATGCTTGTAGTGCGCCGTCACTAATCATGTTTTATCGACTGAATTATACGCTGTATAGTGAACTTATTTTTTGCCACTAACGACTGATGATAGAGAAGGTAAGAGCTAATGCACCACAGAAAATATACTTACCAGCCAAACAGCTACAGTATATGCAATCACAATTTTAAGAGAAATTATAAACCACGATCGATGACCACAGTTCGCGTGGAAGCACGTGGAAACACGTTACATGGAACGCCAAATTTACACTGGGATCCCAAATTTAATATCGGATGATGATTCAAGGGATACAATCAATAATTAGATAGGGTAAGTGTATCTATATATCACAGATCCTCAAGCAATTTACGAGTGGATGTAACTACTCTAGCTTAATTATACATTTAATGGTGGAAGGGTGTGATTTCCTCTACTGTATTACAGTACAAGTCATGGCAACATGTGCCTAGGTAGAGAGTTAAAATAACAGTTAGCTGTTTACCTTTGGAAGGTACTGTTTGTACATGATAGATCCAGCGAAGTCGTTAGATTCGCGGTTGTCGAAAAACCTGCAGTCTTTTAATGGGAGACCATCTGATCCGTACTCACATGGTCCACTTGTGTGTGGGTTTCTTAGTGAACCTGTGTTTTGAGAAGAAGTTTACATACAACAAATGTGTCATTCCAACAACGCATAATATATTGTCTGGGCAAAGTTTATATCATATATGATTGAGAGAAAACTTGTTTTCATTATCTTTTAATTTTTATTGAAATTTTAAATATCCTAATTTTTGTGTAATCTGTTGTATGTACAGTGGTTGCTTACACATTATGTTACGGTGCATTGTAGCTGCCGCAAGCCCTGGACCGCTTGGTGTCAAATAATTAAATGAAATTAAATGAAATAACTGAGTATTTTAAGAAAAAAATAATCGATATCAAATATGAATACAGTATGTATAAAAAAAAAACTAAATATATGTATGACTGATACTTTAGTAAATCATTTCATAAAATCAATATTTAATTTTTTTTCTGAAGTACTTGAGAAAAACAATACCCCCAAAAACATCCAATCCAGCCAATCGATAATCATATCCTAATGAGCATTACAAATTTTCGGCCAAGGTTATACACCATACATTATGATTCACCTGCTGAACGTCGCAGTAGTTGAGTCATCGTCTTACCTGGAATATTGAGAACACACCGAACAGCCTCTGCCTGGCCATCCGAATTGATGTAAAACTGTGGCATATCATCCTCTGCATACTCATCGAATACGCCCCATCGGTAATGCGCCCACTCGTGTACGAACTAGAAAGACATTTTTTTCTCAATAACTTATTCAAACTACGTACATTATCTATTTAATGGATTCGTTGCTGCATGGTTAATATAAGTGTATAATTAGGAGTTCTTCAAATAAATTTAGCCAGTGCTGGAGCCCCGGGACATTCATCCGCATTTTCCCCCCATCGGCCTAGCACGCCTTTTAAGGAAAAAAACGTTTAAAAAACATCAAATTACGAACTTAAACCGAAACGGAACCATATTAGGCTATACCCGGACCCAGCCCCAGGGTAGTGAAGCTCGAGAAAGCTTTAGCTACTTAATTACGCCAATGATAATTAGGGTAAAACTGCTGAATTTCAGATGTATATCAATCAATTTGTGTACGATGGCAGTAATTTGTTTTTGAGAATTTGAAGCTGAAATAGTCTAGAAACCATGAAAAGCACAGATTATGGCCTTCGGTATTAGGAAACATAACTGTCCCCGAGGAAAGTATTTACAATCTGATCTATTAATAAACTGTTATTATTAATGAATTGTAGAGTATCGTTAAGAGCAATGAAATTAAATTATGTACAAATATGTTTCATGTCATTCATATCTTTATGCGTATCCTGCTCGATGTCTCCGCATAGATTGCAAGCTTCTTCAGTGAAATTCATATAAATTAAAAATCTATCCCCCCTTCAGTGAAATTCATATAAATTAAAAATCTACCCCCCCCCCACCCTCGGTTTTAAACACTGTCCGCCCATGTCAACTTGGATTAGATTCCTTCTGTGTAAAATACACCAATGGTGGACCAGTAAGTCTGAAGTATTATTTCCAGTTGTGTTTTTCTGATGGTGAATCGGGGAGTAATACACCGCCGAGAGGCAATATGCCGCTCGCTCCATTCCGTGTAGGCCTATAGCGTTGATTGCATGGACTTAAAGCCTGTTTTCTACCAGACGAATTTTCGGATCCTGAGCTCTGATAGGTTACGCACTTTTTTTCGCTTCGCTAAAAGTAGAAACAGTAATTCGAACTACCGATTTCGCTGAAGCGAAAACTCCGATAGAAATGTGAAAACAGGTTTTACGTCTCTTCGGAGAAACGGTACGGAGAGCAGTGGTGGATTTGAACGACTCAGCGCAGTTCACCCAACTGAACTAAGCTCAGCTCTCAAGCAGCACATCCGTGTTTGTATTGGTTTCGTTGCATATAAAGTAAAACATAGGACATTGCCAAAAATATAAATTAATTGAGATCGTTGTCGGTGTAAGTTTCAATAGTAGTAACACTTAGCAAACCAACACATCTGCCAACTCATTGACGGCATGCACAATAAGCAGTAGAATTAAGTTTTTACTCCAGGTGATCGAACATCAATGGTAGTATTCCAAAATTCATCTTGTCTTGATTACAGTCAACCGCAACGAATTACTGAATTCAGTCAGAAATATTTAACAGTAACTGAATACATATGTGACGAATTGTTCAATGCAATGTGTGGTTACGTGAGCATAATTTAAAAAACAAAAAAAACAAAAAAAAAACAAAAACCTTAAGCATCTCTATAGCTAATGAAAAAATAAGCTATATTTTTTAATGACTTAGGATTATAATAAATGACCATCTAGGATTAAGGAATAGATTACATGGGATTAGGATTATAGATTACTTTCGAATAAGCATAGAAAACGGAGTTGTTTAAGCTAATGTCCGGGTTATTCAAAAGTCACGGTTTTATTATGTTGGCAAGCATCACTGTGCTGGGCTTGCTGTGGTTTGTTTTTAACTATTGCGTTGTTGTTATTTAAATATGCGAATTTTTATATTTAAATAAACTATTAACTGTCAACTTAAAAAGATAGAATGGAAAGTATTCCATTGGCAATTAACAGAAGCATTGATATTAGCCTACCGTTTTTAGTTTACTTTAGCACAGGCACTATATTAGTTAAATTTCCCTGTTCTAACTAAAGTCGCTAAATTAGCGAAAATCTTCGAAATTCTTTCGATCGGTGTCTCATTTGAAGATACAGTATAACGACTTCATCATGTTAATAATAATTCAATGTTTGAATTTAAGTTGTATGCGTTTCCAAATTTCACCACTGCAGACAGTGGTAAAGAGATAAATTGACATTTCACAAAATAAATTAAAGTCAGGAATAAAGTTAGATGGTATCATATAATATGGAGCAGGGTCATAGTTATTGCAAGATGGGTTCAGTACTAAAAAAGACGAGAGCAATGGAGGGGTGAAACGCCAAAAACAAGCATA
This sequence comes from Anneissia japonica, assembly GCF_011630105.1. Lineage (NCBI taxonomy): Eukaryota > Metazoa > Echinodermata > Crinoidea > Comatulida > Comatulidae > Anneissia > Anneissia japonica. The sequence continues at coordinate 2,291,111 of NW_022704992.1, read as the reverse complement.
CTTTAAGAAGATAAGTAACATTAAGCTGATATATGCAACTTGTTTCCGACATGTTTTGCTTATCAGACACTAACACCCTTCGGAGCAAGAAGAGGCTCCAGAGGACTAGATTCTTGACAGTGAACATGAAATGGGTTCGGAAATTAACCAATGATGATCAAGATTTTGAATATTTTACCCAAAGGAGGCAGAGGATCGAATGATATGTGAACAGTATGTTCCGTATGCCGCAAGGAGGAAAGCATCAATGAAAACAATTGAAAGAATTATAGTTACCTTCCTCTATTAATGAGGTGGAAACGCCGCACCTAACACAGATATTTGCTTGAGGTCATTCGTCACGATCCAAGAGCTTTTATTCGGTAAGATTAAAGTAGAACAGTAGAGGTACTAAACAAGATAAGCTGTTTCCGCCATTATAGTCAATCGGACTGACGTTGACGCCCTTTTATTCTATGTTTTTGAATTTCCAGCGGAGGTCAGTCTCTATCTTTTTAAAATAATATCGATGGATTGATTGATCGATCGATTAATGACATTATTCAGTGAAATGATTGGATGGTTGGTGAACTTGCTAACAGGTTGACTGATGACCGATTGATCGATCGGTCGTCGATCGATTGTTTGATTAACTGATTGTTTGATTGGCTGTAAAATTTAGATAATCCACTCATTAATTAGGATACAAAATTGTCTCACGAGAGTCATACAATAAATGTTATTGGTCAGCAGGCGTGCGTCTACATGGATCCACTGTATCACAGAAAATCACGATGAAGAGCTCTAAATGTTTGCACGCGCGCCTTCGTTGTGAACGTCAAATCGTATAGAGTACCACAGTCGTATCGTCACGACGCCATGTGGCACTCTCTGTTGTCAACAGACGTTGGTTACCGTTCATTACGGCTGAATAGGCTTTCTGGAATAGGCATTTTGAAATCTAATATTTTACCATCAAAATGTACTAAAAACACAAAAGCTCACATTATATTAGTTATTGAACACACTTAATCATCAAATAATATTTACAAAGAAAAAGTAAGATACAACATTCTAATAATTACGTTAGAAATTGGGATTAATGGTTTGTCAGTGGCGAAAATGGCGCCTGGTTGAACGCTTTCTGCAACGATAGCAACGGAGTAGTATCACGCGGTATCGTGACGTAACACCGTACTCTATGAAGCGATTTAGTCAGTTGTGTCTCTAACCGTTCTTTGACAATACGAGTTTCGGTTCATCCGTCTGATCTTATTTCTAAATGAAAAGTAGGAGGCGATAGTTGTTCAATACTTAAATTTCGTAATATTCTGGAATTTTACCCTAAGGTGACAGACGGATTTTCCTTAGATTGTATTGATTATATTGTTTCACTTTTGTAAACAATCTGCTAGTGTTACCCATTCGTAACGTGATGATGCATAAACGTTATATTGTTCCTAATCAAAAGAAACTTAAATACCTTCCATGGTAGTTTAATACCAATTAAGGTAAAGCAAAGTTTAGTGACGTCACTTTGACGTAGTTTTGATGAAAATGTTGTCATCAAATAATATAAATCAGACGTTTCACTTGGAAGATTTGACAAATCATAATACGGGCATAATTCCCCCTTCCTTTCTTTCATATGTCTTTAGTCTTCAGTAAATATACTCTTAAAGAACTTTTTCATAAGCTCATCATTTAAAGAGAGGAGTATGTGGCTATCAAATTTACAGCTGTGTTGGTGCAAGTACACATAACTATAAAACAGTCCTTCAACAAAATGTTTGTTAGATTATTTTGAATCAATATTATTCTAAGTTATACATCGAGTTTCAGTTGCGTCGCCTTTAGTTTAAGCATGGAATAATTCAATGTAATCGCAACCGTGTGTGCACAGACCAAAGTGTCAACTTTCTCGTGGTGACGCGTGTAGTTGAGATTTACAAAAGTAACTTCTTGACAATTCCGGTTAACTTCTGTTTCCTATAATAACGCAGTTCGTATCAGAACGCAGCTGTAGTGTGATAGGCAGCCTGGGCTTGATGAGACCTTCAATTTAAATCTGATTTTACAGCATTTCTCAAAAGCTTGCTTTCGTGATTATGTGATGTTTGTGGATTTGCATTTCGCATTATCATGATCATTATCTATTTCTTCTGTAGATTTTGTCGGTGTTTTCGTAGAAGTTAATTAAGTCGGTATTTTTAACTCATTAGAAACCAAATTGAAGAAACCATAAAGTATACTATATATAAACCTTTCTAAAAAAATCGTCTTAACTGTTATAGTTGCCCGTGTGGTTGGGTTTCTGTCTTGTTTTATCTTAATTTGAAAGTAAGGTATCAATGTTGTAATTGGTTTTGCCAAAGATCAACTTTTGATTGTAGGTACCGCAATGTAACCATTAATCTATAATTAGCACGTGTTTTCATATGGTCAATATTATCTTGGTGTTGCTTTGTAAATATGAATTAAAAATGAACATTCTTTTCATTTTTTTATTGAAAGTTTGTAACTTAGCTAGTCTTCTTGATATACAAAATAGGTCTGAGTAATTAAAACACGTAGGCCTAATTAATTATAATTTAGTGGCATTAATCAGACAGTATGCTATGCTAGGTAAAGCATGGAATCCTTAATCGTTTACTCACTTCCCGTCGCTACAAAAATAATGAACGGTTCCACCATACCTCAATGATTCCACTAATCCCCACCCAAGCGTGATATTGTAGGACCTAAAAAAACGTACGTACAGCCGTAAAATTATGGCTTGGTTCTCACGAGAGCCTTAGTATCTGGATCGGGAGCTAACCGTTAGCACCTGCGTGAGAACGCCCGATCGGTTAGCGCTAACCGTTAGCAGTATCCGGATACCGCTAACGGTTAGCAAGCGCTATCAGTTAGCAAGTTGAGCGCGTTTCTATCATCAACCAATCACACGTACGCGTTTACAGGATCCGGATCTTGCTAACCGTTAGCTGCCGTGTGAGAACATAGCCAACGTGTTTAAGTGACACGTGCGCATGGCTAGTCCCGTCTTTTGAATATCACACTCTGATTGGTCAGTTGTTAGATTGATTGTCACGATAAATTTTAGTGATTTTGTCTGATTTAATTACTTTCTGTAAGTGGTAGGCCTGGCCTATCTATAATTCACTTACTGCTTTGTCAAAATGTCCATAATGTCTCTGGAGGGACTGGTCGAGTACGAACCGTGGGGTGAGGTGAATGTAGTTGCCCAACTCCCCACACTGAGTAGCCTTGCTTGTGTATGGTCTGCTACCGAAATCGTCACTCGGTAAGTCAATGATGACATCACTGTTGTCATACAGTTCCCACTCTGCTTTGCTGTAGTGTGGACGTCGTTGCCATGTTTCAGGAACCAGAATATGAATGTCTTTGAAATATGCTCTTTGGCTGTGAAAAATAAAAACATTCTTTCATAAGTTCAATCAAGAATATTTTAGAAATAATTATGTCTGAATCCTGGTAATGGATCGATTTTCACTATAGAGACATTGCGTAGCCACTGACATGATGTATTTACATTCGGTTGATTCTACTTTTAAATTGCTTTGAGAGTGATATATTATCACATTGTAACTGTCACAAAACAGTGAAGTCTGGAGACTGTCAACTTTATCAAGAACTGATGTAATATTCTGGCCTATAGGGATACACGACAATATTTTGATTACTATTAATTCATTTAATTATACTGTAATAGAAATTTCTGAGTGTCAATCAAACTTAAAAGTTGGCCATGAAACATGTAAGTTTACGCTTTTTTAGGACCCACACCTTAGCAACAAGCGTGGGGCTAAGCAAAAACGGTCTATATGGTAATTTTTGAAACTTAAGCCAAGTGCCCACTAGCCTACGTCGGCATCGGCAAATGAAGCGATTCCATGAGACGGCGAGGCAACGACGCGTCGACGTGTTCACGCGACCGATCGTTGCTAACCACGATTCACTGATTGTGAAATGGCTTATTTTCATCGAATGCACTGCAAAGACAGATCATGGACCAATTGATATAGTCCTAGTAATAGGTCCATAGACAGACATACTACTACATAATTTGATAACACGAAGACTATCATGTTTATTATCTAATGGCTAAAACTGAGGTTAGTAGCTTATTAACAGTATAACAATGCCTCCCTTTGTGACAACTTGCTATTTAAGCCATACTATTGAGATGAAAAATCAGGTTGATAGGCCTAAAAGCGGAGTTTGCCCCATATTTTTGTGCCTACGTAAAGAAATATAATGATAACTATTATAAGGAATGACATAATAATGATTTGGTCTGACGTCTAGATTTAAAAAAAAAATGTTTTCAACGAAAACATTGTTTCCATTTCCGTATCGTCACATACAGGTAGGCATTATATTTAATCCTGTAAGTGTTTCATGTTTTAAAAATAGCGCCACCCACGGATTAAAATTAGGTCGGGTTTTTTTTTAATGAACTTGAAACGCTTTCAATTAGAATTTCTTTAAAACGAATAGATAGTTTCCCCTTCTGTGTAAGTTATTATTATTATTATTTTACCGTAGAATAGAATAATTTAAACGCATTTATTATTGGTTGCCGTTTCATTTCTAAATTTCCCAATCCGTCTCTACAGTCACTGTCTAGTATCTGAACATTCATTTTTAGTTTTCAAAATGTGAACGAGCACTAAACTCAGCAGGCGATGATAGCGCGACGCCAAAGTTGCCCTCCAGAAGTTGCTAAAATATATGTTTTAATGGTATTAGTAAAAATGACACAGTCCACAGTGAGTCCAATCGAAGTATTGGTCATCATCAACTTAAACGTCTGGCCAGGATCTAAGTTCTTGATAATTTACCAGTAAATCCAACAGTTAGGCTAGTAAATAATCATCTTCCTCTTCGACACCCAAACGTAATGAAAGCCTAAAACTATGTACTTTAATTTCAAACAGGTCGAGAAATAATTTATGCTATTAGATATATTACGTATTTTTTTTTAATTTTTAGCCCTATAATCGATATGTAATTTTGTGAATTATTGTATTGTAGAAATACAAATGTGTATTATATTATATTATATTTTAATAATAAGTGACTTTTGCAATTTAGTCTGAAATGATGACCCACATTAATGACAAATGGACTTATATTTCCACCAATTAATATCGTTTTTTGTATTGGTATTAGTAAAAATGACACAGTCCAACGTGAGTCCATTTGAAGCATTGGTCATCATGAACTTAAACGTCTGGCTAGGATCGAAGTTCTTGAATATAATTTACCAGTAAATCCAAAAGTTAGTCTAGTGTATAATCAACTTCCTCTTCGACACGCGAACGTAATGAAAACTTAAAACCATGGTAACCGAATCCAATTTTTGTACTTTACTTTCATACAGGTCGAGAAATAATTTAGGATTCGATAGTAGGCCTATTACGTATTTAAATCAATTGATAAACCTTACGATTGATATGTAGTTTTGTGAATTATTGTACTGTAGAAATACAATATAATATTTTAATATTAAGTGACTTTTGCAATTGAGTTTAAAAATTTGGCTTATATTGATGACCCACATTGATGACAAATAGACTTAACATATTTCCACAAAGTAATACATACTCTACTAATTTTTTCTTCCATCCGTTGCATGCTATTATTGTACAAGGAAGCATCCAAGGTAATAATTTTGACGACTTGTCAAACGAGTAACAAGTTTTCAAATGCTATATTAAACGTACACACTTGAGAACCATTACATAATTATACAGATATGTCGATTCCGTTATACCCATTTGGGTCACGAATATTTCAGCTGAGATTATATTGATTATGAAAACGACAGGAAGACTTGTTTATATTCTTTATGTTCTTTATAATTATTTTGGGTCGAACCTCAACATTTCTCAACCTACACCAAAAAGCATGACGTATTAGTACAAACACATCGTTAATAACCACAATCACGTGTAAGTTTGTCTAGTAATTAAAACTTCAATGAAATATAAAAGAATAGGCGGTAGTGTTTCCGCTGCTTGGTAAATTAAAGGGAATAGTGGTTTTGTTGAGCAATCGCTGAAGTCTCCAAATCCACCAATGCCATTTTTCACATCCGGGAACCTGTATTGTTATACTTTTTCATCGAACTTAGATTTTAGAATCTAAAAATTAATTTGTAAATGATTCATCAAAGGTTTAATTATCAACGCGATGACGGAATACATCTCTTAAACCTAGCTTTGTTGTTTGTTAATTTATCGCCTTTAATAATTCGGCAGTCCCTAATCAAAGTGGGACGGGAGAAGGAAACAATTATGTACGCAAGTTCCTCGGCAAGTTCGGTGGTTCATTGTCAAGGTTACCGTTTGCGACGTGCCAATTCGTCCCCAAAGCTCTTACCTTATTTTTTCCACTTTAGCATCGTTGGAGGAGGAATATTTTTAAACGTATTTATTCAATGTAACGTTATCTTTTCTACCACCAGTAAGCCCGTTTAATTGCTGTTGAAAAATGGCTTCGAAATTAGCTTAATAAGCTAGGTCAAATAAGGTCAGTGTGTAATTAATGTTTCCGTCTGAAGCACTACGTTCCAGCATGTGATTCTACTTCATTCATTTGCTTTCATGATCATGGGGACGTTAGTAAACATGGAACGGTTATCTGAACTACCGCGACCGACAATCACCCACTTGTCCGAGTCTTTAATATCAGTTGTTAAGGTCTATAATTAGATTCATATCTTGATATAATTTTATTGGCTTTCATGGTTTAATTGAAACAATTTCTTTTAAGTATCCAGTATGCTGACGTAGGAGTGTAGATGGTTACACCAACTGTCAATCTACACCATAAGTGCTATATACTACGGTATGTTTTTTACTTTAAAAAAAACAGTATACTTTTTTTTTACTAAAAATAATTGGCAACTTCAGATCTCACTTTTATATGTCCTATAACGGAAAGCATGTAAAAAGAGAGGCAGCTGTTTTACTTGCTTTCTGCGTTGTTTCTCTGTAATACATAAAGAAGTGTACAATTCATCTATGCCTATGTCATTTTGCATAGCGAGATCCCTGGTTGGCAATTTATTTTTGCTGGAAACTGCAGGTAATGGCGTTTCGCGCAAACCATTATCATAATGAAAATATGAAATGCAAAATAAAAATCATTCGTCGGGGACACATAATTGTTGTAAGCATAATGAATTATTTGAGTAGGCCTACATATCGCCAATCACGATACCGTATAGTACGCGGTTTGTGGATTGAACAGGAAAATATTGAATGTAAAGCACAGTTTATGAATTTTATATACAAGAGGGAAACTAAAGTACATCTGCAAGATGGTACATTTTCATTATAATGGTACATATTCATTATAATGAATATGAAATGTGTAGGCCTACTACCGTAATGACCATATACACGTAACGACGATTGTACGTGTATATCGGGATGCACATAGAGACGTGACATGTAAGACGGGTATAGGCCTACACTCACGTAACGACGGGTATGCACATATACATCAGAAGGCACATAAGTCTAATATGTGACGACGATTATATTGTACATTATGTATACCTGTGTTCGTCGTTACCTGTATCTACGTATAACGGCGCGCCGCCGCGGCGGGTCGGCACCTATACATACCGTACCCATCAGTATACACATGTAACGTCGGAGGCCTATTCAGCATGCAAGCTCGTATTGAAACCTCTCTACGCGCTCACAGATGCGCACAGACGTGTGTGCAACATACGCACAGTATAAACTACTCAAAACACATTTTTCGTGACGCGTTTCATATAGGCCGATTTATACTTTCTAATTATGGACGTACGGTATTTTAGTTTTGATTCAGCCAATTCATATCTCTAAGAGTTTCTTTTTTTTTTAAACTTTTTTTTTTACAGATGCTTGAAGCAATTTTCTGCTTAATATAAATTGTCCATTGGCCTGTTCCCGAGCTACTCTTTGTTTCCTTCGCTTGACGTTTTCTTTTTAAGTTTGTTCTTAATAAACAGAATAGTAATATTGATAGAAGTTCAAACGAATAGCCTATATTCGTTGTGAATTTAGTTTCACTAAGACCTTTAATCTAAGTCGCCACTCAATCCATCTACTCAACAAATCACATTGCATTTTGACCGAAGGAATTGACATAGGTTTTAAGTTAAGCTGCCTCTTATAATAATATAATAGATAAACCTTATCTTCAATAAAAAGTATATTTATGATTTGGCAATCATATTTATAGGCCTATAAAAAGTACGCACTCTTTCAGTGACATACGTTTTGTAGGTGCTTATTGGATCCAGTCAAGCAAAGCCAGATCAAGAACAAACACACAAAAAGTTGATAATATTATAATAATAAGCCTAATGATAATGATAACAATAATAATAGGCCGGAATAATAAAAAAATAATAATAAGATTATTACGATATCATACCGGGCCTAATTAAAGAACTACCGGTATTATAAATAGGCCTATTGTTATTTATCCAAAAAAAAAAAAAAAAAAAAAAAAAAAAAAAAAAAAAATCAAAAATACTTTATTATCCAGAAGGAAATTCATCTGGCCATGGCATGATGTAAAAGGCATAAATATGTAATTATATATCTTAACTATTAGTATTAGTAATTATAGCAAAATGACTAATGATAAAAAAAAATTATGTAGAATTTATAAATAGCAATTACAGTATATATATCATGATATAGCTGTTGGTATCTTATTGTAATACTAAAAGTTTAATATTTCCTTATGGAAACAAGCAAGCAAAAATATGAGAATACGACAATATCTGTAAATCGTCCTGCGTTTGAACTCTGTAATAGGTAGAAGATGAGCAGAGGTACTTACTTAGTGGCTGAGTAGAGGAATGCTGATGCTTCGGTCATCCGCTCTTTCAACTTCTCTATTAAGTTGTGATCTTCTTTAACGCGTTCATTAATTCCGACGACTACGTTGATGTATTTGTTGTCAACCAAAAGTACTCGCGAAGGTCCTGCACATCCTTTGTCAACGAACAGAACACTGCCAATAAAAATAAATAACACTGCTGCCTTTATTGAAAATATTATCTCTGTAACCGACATTTTTAATGCGATTGAAAATACTGGAGCAAATATGCTACTGCTACTGCTGCAAGTGTTACTGCTCCTGTTACGATTGATGTTTACGCTAAGTGAGCTGAAACCCCAATGACAGAATACACTGCTTCTAAACTTATCAATATCCAACCCTCGTGATTTAGTCAAGCTTAGTACATTCATAGCGTTACAACGCCCTCTATTGATACGATATTTTTTTAGGTTTTGAGGTTTTGTAAATTTTAATTCATATACAGTAATTTCCAATTTTAGAATGAGATGTAAACATAATTAATACGTTGATACCATTTATTTACTTTTGATAATTATTTGAATAGTTGTAATTGTTTGGGTTTGACAAACAGCTCTATGGTTGGATTGACGTTTCTTTAGAATCGAGTATTTTAGTGGTATTTTGTGGTTATGTATTTTATAGACGAACAAAATGTATGAGTCATTAAAAGTGCATCGACCTTTAACTGACACAACAACAATAACAAGGAAATCTGTTTTTGTATGGTTACCTTTATGACAGAATCTATAAAACACTGTTTACTAAATTGGTAACGGTAAATTGTATTTATCATATCCGGTCCCAGAATTCGCGTAGGCATGCTGTCAAGGGGGTAAAAACCGGCCCCGTATCTATGATTCCCGAACAATAAGGCATATAATGACAGGAGGAAGGTGATGTACTAGATGTGGCTGTTCTCTCACCCCCTTGGTAAAATTGTTCCTCAGTGGTTTTTAATTGTTTTTGTCAGTCGGAACCCTTGTAATTACACCCATGGGTTCCCCTTATTTAAATAGACAGATTTGGGTTATTACCGGTATGTATTTTGACACTTTGTTCATTGAATACTAATGCTATCGAAAAGCTGTAAGTTACATAGTGTGGTTAATAGGTCTGTCTATAGCTGCTGTATTTCGAATTGTCAGAGAAATCTGCATAATCTAAGCCAGAACGTTTATGTGCACGCCCTGGTCTGGAGAGACGTACCGTATGCTCTGCATCCAGGGGCTCTACATAGCCTATGTGAGGCCTATTCTACCAAATTCATTTGAGCTATTATAATTATACAGCATGTTCTAATTAGTTAGCATAATATTGTCCATATTTCTGCGTTCGGCTTCATTCCAGAAAGTGTATCTTTGTCCATGAAAGTTGACCATTTGAAAGGTTAATGACCTGAAATTCACTAGTTAAGTCTTGTCATTTTTAAGAGGAATTATCATTAAATCTATGGTATGAGGCATTGACTGTGCATAAAGAAGTATTTTAATGTTTATTGATAAAATATTAAGGACAAGCGAGAAATTTAGCGAATAGACCTTTCCGGAGTGTCAATCAAACTTAACAACTGACTAATCAAAACAGCGCTAGGAATACGCGCGCGTCTCACAAACCCACGTGCTGTTTTAACGCTGTCGCTTTGTGGGACCTTAGTAACAATATCCATGGGGCGGGGCTTAGCGGAAAGGTCTTTTGACATAATAAGACTGACTGCAATTTGATTCTTTTCTGTGTTTGTGGTGAATATCATTTAATGATAAATAAAATAATTACTACGCGCTGCGTATCATAAGGCCATGTATGGCGTTTAAATGATGTGAAGTTCTAGGAATAAAATATCCCTGAAAAACCTACATTTTTATCAGGTTTATAATGAAGTCATTGCTCACTTCTATCCACGTGACCATCATGGTGAGTATGCGAATTTGAACATTAAAATGTGGTGATTGCGTTTGGCATCATTATTAGTCTGGATTAATGGAGCTATAGCTTGGTGGTTTTAAGGTGCTTGAATACTAATGCAGTCTTGTCTTCTATTCCTGACTAAAAAGTGAGAAATAGACACATAAGTAGAAGAGTGGAGCAATTGAAGGCAGCGATAGAAATCCGTGAGAATGCGAGACTCTGCTATAAGTGA
>NW_022704992.1:2251075-2279932 GCF_011630105.1 Anneissia japonica | reverse complement strand
GTATATATATACATATATATACATATATATATATATATATATATATATATATATATATTATATATGGACGCCACCAATTTTATTATATTAGACGCACTTTGGACTAATTAATTTTGCTTATAAAACGAAACATAATTAACCATCATGGTGAATAATGGGAATCTTTTACTAAAAGATTTGAGGTAAATTTTGTACCACAATATCAGAAACTATTTTTAAAAAGTAGCTATCTACTAACCACATCGAATTATTTTTATGTAAGACAGAATTAAATTATATAAAGCTAAGGCGTAACGTCAGATTAAGTGACAGTAATAACCTTGGCGAAGACCCCACTTCTCTACTTGCTGAGTACTTAAAATAGATAAAAGCGAATGTAAATAGAATACAGTAGTTTATCGTTAAGTGCACATTTTAAACACTTTTGTTTTTCAGTTTGTATGCATTTTATTTCGATCAAATACTAGTTTATTATGTTAATCGTGACGGAAATTACGGTTTTGTAGGCATATCTATGGCTGGGTGATTCAAAAACAGTTTTTTCTTTCAAGTTTATATAAAGAAGATGTGTTTGTTTGTTTGTTTGTTTGTTTTTTTTTTTTTTTTTTTTTTTTTTTTTTTTTTTTTTTTTTTTTTTTGCTTTTATCATGTTATTAATAATATGATTTTTTGAACAGTAATTAATTATAATCTGAATAGGCCTTGGATGTAGAAGATAATTGATTAGATTATTTTCACTGTTAATCCTTGTTTACTGGAAGGTGGATGTGGAGGTGGGTGGATGGGGGAAATTGTGTCTGAATGGGAAAGTGGATGGAAGGGTCGACAGATAATGAATCATGGTTTTATGGCATACTGGTTTTGTTTAAGTGATTGACAGTTCTTGGTGGATGCATTAGGTTTGTAGTTGAGACAGGTGATAAATGAATTTGAAGGAAAAATTACAGTTGTAGGCCTAGATGTGTGCTGTCGCAGTATGGTTAAAGGAATTTGCATAGATGATTAATGGTACTTGATGGGTAGGGTAAATTGACAAAATCGTCAGTTTAATACTTTGATAGAAAAGTATATTTGAATGGAAGGAATACAATGCTCCTGAAATGATAGATTTACTTAAATACAGCAATCATATTTTTTTTTATCTCGCATGCATGTAAACTATATTTTAAATGGATTGTTTCCTTCTTCATAAAATGACTTAAAATTGACATATGCAGCAATTTTGAATGATTTGCACCGAATTTCCCAAGTGAGTGAATGCTCCAAAGCACTGGCTTAATTTTATCGTATGCAGGCCTACAGTTAGTCACTCAACATGAATTTGAACAATAAAGTGACTTTCTGATGTTATAATGTTGTTCGAGTTAGCAAGCATCTTTAGCCTATTATACCTGTTGAAAATGTGTACATCCTGATGCCACCATTTTTGATTGGCTTAAATGCACGTGCAGATAAATTTACATACGCGCGCAGAGGGTTTGAGATGAGAGAGAGAGAGAGAGGGGGTGGGGGTGGGGGAGAGAGAGCGGCAATTCAACATATGTTGCACTGGTGAGGTTGACGTATATTAAATTTCCCTTGTCGTCATAAAGAAACGGAATGCCAATAAAACGAATTAATAAAAAGTCATAAGTACTACTTTGTAGAACAGGAATCGACAATAAAATGCATGTCATGACAAACTATTTAAGTGTCTTCTTAATAAAGTCAGTGCTAAGCATCTTCACTTTCCATTTAAAATCTTTTAATTTCACAAGAATTTCGAGAAAATGTGCATACCATAGGTAATACACATTAAGTCAAAAGTTCACCCAATCTTTCATATTCATATTAGGCCTGTCATTTTAAAGTAATAGGTAATGATAGGGTCTTGCATACTGAATTACGCACGCGTATGATGGGCGTCAGTCTATACGGTATTGTAGCAATCATTGTCTATTATGACTATTAGCTGTCGGATGCGAGGTTATCTTCTAAATCTTAACATAAATACAGTACTTAATTAAAGGTACACTGTCACTGCCCCCCCCCCAAAAAAAACACCTCAAAATTTATATTTTATTTTCAAACTTATTTGATTTACGTGCTAGTAAATCTTATACTATTGTTATTGTTAAATTTTAGGCCTATTATTACCCTTTCAGTAGTCTGCCCTGCAGGGTGTACGCGTTGCTAAGAGCGATCCAGTCCCTAACGATTCACACACATCATGTAGCTGTTGTGAATAACCGATAGGCTCTTGTCCAATTTGTATCTATGTCGAAGTTTTCACCTTCGACAGTCTAAACTTAGCATAAACTACTGATGTATAATCAAAACACTGCCATAATTACCTGTGAGACTGTTGAAAGTAATGCGATCAACGATTTTACAAAGAATGTTGTGTACATGGCGTGAAGTGACGTAAATTAAAAGGCTCTATAGATACTAGTTAGGCTATATAATTAGGCATATTATAAATATTACACCAACTACTTTAAAACGTTCAGTCTATAAGAGATAAATACTACGATATTAATGGGTAATAAGCAATATTAATACATAATAATAAATTATTATTATGCCACAAATTAGTGGGATATTATAATATAAGTCGGTTGATCGATTAATTGATTGATTAATAACTGTTTGATTGATAGGAAATCGGTACCTCTTTCGTGACGTCACATTGGAAACTCACTTAATACGTGGACGCAAAGCACGTGTGCGCTATTTGCATGCATTGATTGTTAGTGGTCAATGAGTGTGTATAATTTATACGGCGCTACAGTGCATCGACTCTTGCACTTTAAGAAAAACAAAAACAAATAAAAAACAAAAAACAAAAACAAAACCGGAAAATTGTTAAAATAGGAGATATAAAATATTAGAAAATGAAAATATAAGCATTTGTCAGAATAATGCCTAGTTTTAAAGGCTTGCAGAGAGGAGACTTACTCAAAATTTGTCACTTTTTTGGCAGAAAATAGTCTCTGCAGATTTTTGTATGATCGGCTCCCTCGCAATTCATATTCCCATTCATCTTACTAGTGCCCCCTCCCCCACTTTAAAAAACGTTCCGCCGGCCCTCGTGAAAGCAGCTTAAGACCGAAAAATGTATGTCTATACTTGTTACTGCTAGCAGTTACCAGTGTAGATTGCAAAATCACAGAATTAGACTACTGTATAGGGTCAGAGCATGGAGGATTTAAAATATAAATATATTTATTATAAATATAATGTACACCCTCCCAGGATTATATGTACAAGTAGAGTCGATGAAATACAATGTTTTCGTTTGTGATTTGCATGCTGGTAAAAGTCCTAATTGATCATCAAAATGTTGTGGTGCATAGACCTTCCAAATTGCACTAGGCCTATATTGCACTAATTAGACGTGGGCCGTTTGGCTTGAGTGTCAATGCAAGTATTGTAAATTTTAAAATTACTTACTTTACTGACGCTAGCATGAAGGCATTTCCAAGAATACTTCTGGAGTTACGCACACTATAGCGTCAGACTGACAGATTTCTGACTCAACTCCAAGAATACACATTGCTTAAAATTACCCTTCAAAACGAGAGAAAGGGATAAGAGTGGTGAGAGAAAATGGAGAAAATATTGGGTAAGGTAGGGAAATCATTGATCAGTCGACTTTATTCATTGATTGGTTGATTTTAATCAGTGACTGACGATTTCCTTCAATAACTGACTGACAATATTTAGTGATTGACTCGATTGATTAATTGACTTATTTATTGATGGATTTGATTGATTGGTTGATCAATCAATTGATTTATTTATTGATTGATTGACTTTTATTTAGTCATTGTTTGATTAATAAATTGAATTAATTGATCGACAGTTGATTGGTTGATCGATCAATTGATTCATTGGCTGATTGATTGATTTATTGATTGATCGATCGTTCGATTAGGCCTAATTTGATTACTCAGTACACTAACATAACACTCATAATATATATAGCTCACGAAAATCGAACGCAGAGCGCGTCCTCGTAATACATAATACACAGGTAAAGGTAAGTTTCTTGCCTAGAAGTGTCGAAGTCAAGGGTTCCTGTAACATATGAAACGTGCACGCCGACTAAAAAACTCCTATTGCTAAGTAGAACATCGAGGGTACCTTATACAGATCAGCTCGTTATTGTACAGGAATTAGACTTACATATGTTTTGTAAGGCTTAGGCCTATATCACATTGTGTTTTCCGGTTAGTGCTCCAGGGGTAAGGAAAACTCTAGGGTTAGAAAATCAAGGGTCTTAAAAATGTACGGTATCTAGGGGCCTCCAATAGGCTTTATTCACATTAGGCTACTTTTAGGTCAATTCATAATACAACATATTAATAGTTGGAAAGAGTAGAATTTTGTTCATGCTATGCCAAATAAGGTCAAATTGTGGGATATGCGTGCAGGGATAAGATGATTACTGAACTTTGTCTTGATACGGCAGTCGTGACCTAGAAGAAATTATCTTTTTTTAACATAAAAGTATTCCAGGTTATGAGATAGCTTCAATTATGCGCCAATGGTTGGCTACAACCTAGTCGATAATAATGTATTTTTTAGGAAGGTGATAAAAGATAATAATAATAATAATATAATAATAATAATAATAATAATAATAATAATAATAATAATAATAATAATTATTATTATTATTATTATTATTATTATTATTAGAATCATTATTATTATTAACATTATTATTACCATTATTAGCATTATTATTAGTACCATTATTAGCATTATTATTACCATTATTATTAGCGTTATTAGCATTATTATTAGCATCAGCATTATTATTACAATTAGCATTATCATTAGCATCCGCATCATTATTAGCATCCGCATCATTATTAGCATCAGCATCATTATTACCATCAGCGTTATAGTATTATTAGCAACAGCATTAGCATCAGCATCAATATTATTATTAGTAAATAAATACTTGCCGAGCCACTAGGTCTCATAGGCTGGAGTATATCCCCAGTTTCAAGAGCGTGAAGCGGATGAGAGTGTGATGCTCCCCCTGGGACGCTGGCCCATGAATGTTACTTCCGGCAATTTGCTGATACCAATTGATACAGCTGGATAGACTAAAGCAGTGTAGATAAAGTGCCTTGCTCAAGGACATAAGCGAAATGCTCGGTGAAGAATTGAAACCTAGACCACGATGTTGGGAAACCAAGCAGTTTCCACTGCGCCAAACCGTCTCCACTATTATTAGTGCATCATCATCATCATCATCATCGTCATCGTCATCATCATCATCATCATCATCATCATCACCATCATCATCATCATCATCATCATTATCATGTGATGACGGAGCTTAGCAGAAATGTTGTAAATATTGCGTAAGGTGAAAACAATTAACATCACTTTTCAATTAGGACGTTGTTACTTTGTAGCAGACGTATCCAATCGATTTTAACTATTTTTGACAAGAAATTACGAGTTTCCATTGAGCTTATTATCAAAGTCGACATGCCTGTTAGGGGAGTGATACTTAGCAACTTAAATTCTGCGCATGATTATCACGCGTACCTGTGAGTTTTTGTATTGGCCTGTGTTGATAACATGGGTAGACGGGCCTACGCTTTCTTGGTAGAGTTTATAGGCATGTGCTTGGTCAAAGAAACATCTTAACTGTGTCAAAAAGTTTGAAGTTTTGAACTGACTACTGTGGGCAATATACACAAAAGTGAAAGTCAACGAATTGATCAACACGTGTCTGTAGCAGTTCGTTGGCGTAATCAGGCGAAGCATTATGCGAATTGCAATCGTTGGTGCAAACAGACGGCAGTGCCCGGTAGCAATACACTTGTTAAATTATTTAATAAACACAATTTATTTCAAGATCTGTGCTCTCTAAAGTAGACTTCCCATGACTCAATTGCATGCCAAGATTATTGATCAGGCGAGTGGTCGATTTTATGATTCGAGTATTTTTTGAACGCAGTACGCTGGGATTTAGGTTAATGAGTCCATATACCACGGGTAACTTTTAAGCAACAAACTTTATTGTAAATAATAACAATCTCATAGCAATATAAATTATCGAATCAGATACTGCCAATGATATTGAATACGGTAGTATTCGATCTGATAGCAAACCCTATTACTATACGCTACCTTACTTAAATGCGAATGTCATTGCTGGCGGCCGGTAACAAATATGACGTTAACGCAGTACATGAGAAGAGAGCGTTGACCCAATTTACTTACATGGAAACCCACTTAGATGACCACAGCACAAAAATAACATAAAAATGCCGCAAAGGTAATTAACCATACAATAACACAGAATAGGCCTTAAGTAATAAGTTTCTGGAATGACAAGGCTTGTTGAATTTTCAAGTTTCCTATCTATAAATAGTTTATAAGGTATAGAAAGGAAAAACTGTCTATCAAAATGTACATAAGCAGTCATGTGGTCACTACGACTAATATTAACATTTTAACTATGGCAGGCACATGAATGTAATGAGAAGAGACAATTCATAGACTTTTAAAGGCCTCTTTGTTTCTAAAGCTTGTTTTCCATTAGGAAAATAATATATTCGCGCGAATGGAAAGAGTCGGTTTATGCGCATGCGCATTCACATTTCTATCGGCGTTTTTCGCACCTTTTGTAAAGCAAAAGAATGCACAACCAATCAGATCTCAGGAAGTGAACCGACGCTTAAAGCCTGTTTTCCACTAGGCGAGTTTGTTTGCGCGAATCGAAAGTGTCGGTTCATGCGCATGCGCATTCACATCCCTATCGGATTTTTTTTTTTGCGAAGCGGACAAATGCACAACCAATCAGAGCTCAGGAAGCGAACCGACGCTTTGATTCGCGCGAATAAATTCGCCTGTGGAAAACCAGCTTTAGATATAGCGGTACGCATTACTCGCAGGTATAAGCCCCGTGCGCAATGGTAATGGTGTTTGTATGCCCTCGGTGCAAACATTTACAGCGTACCGTACAACATGCCAATGTTCTATACAGTATTAACGTTTCATTACATTTTTATTCTCGTTTGATTGAAGGTTGATTAAGAAAGCCTGATTTAATAACTTCAAAAAACTGAGCCAATGATAATAACCGTATCACGAAAAAACATCATTTTTTCTAAATTTGTCACAAAATCAAATGTGACAGATATGACATTTTCACCGGGCGTCAAATGTAACTTTTATTTGCAATTTTCAACAAAGATTTTTCAGTTTGATGAAGTTTTTTTTTTCCTTTTTTTTTCTTATTTTTAGAAAGGTGCAGTAATGTAATTATAGCATTTTGGCAAAATTTAGCGAGCGAGACTTGCGTTGGCTAATTGTGACTCGTATTGGCTCTCAGTCTACTGTGTTATCGTTTTTAGGTAGCAGCAAAGATAATAAATAGCAGTTTAAGTTCTTTGGTAGCAGCGAGTAAAAATGTACATTTTGCGAATATCACAACACTACAAGATCTTGTACTTTTTACAGGTCTGTATAAGTAATGCACTTGCTGAATGTGTTTAAATGTTTCGAGCAAATTTTATGTGGGCATAAAAAGGTCTTTCATGGTTTGGAGTCTGGGGCAGATGCAGAGGGGGTGCGGACGGTGCGATCGCACCCCCTAAAATCTAGGCCTATTAAAAAAAATGTTGTGTTGTATTGTATAGACCTGTATATAGCCTATTATTTTTATCATTATGGACATAGTACCGGTAAGATTTTAAAAGTATGAGAGTGCAATTTCCGGGCACTTAGAGGTCCATATTCTCAAAATTTTCAAAGCTCGGCCCTAACCATGGTGGGGCTGAGGTGGTGTGGACTCTCACGCACCCCCTACCGCCAAATCTTGCATCCGCCCCAGGGAGTGCACTTATTGGTTTAATGGATCTTACCGCTAAGACCTGCTTCTAGATTATCTTATCTAAAGATTTCAGAAACAACAGCGCAAACCAACACACAGTTGTGTTTGTGAGACATGCGCGTATTTCTGGTATTGCTCTGATTGGTCAGATGTTAAATTTGACACTTATTGACAATCTGGAAAGGTCAAAATATTATACCTTATAATATTATCTTTGGGAGTGCACAATGTCAGACCAAATTTCATCTTTATGTAAATCACTTAATTATAACCTCAGAAATATCTTCAAAATCAGAAATTACATAGATGAATCTGTCATATTCCGAGTGAGGAAATTTGACCATCTCACACCCTTACTCGCACGGCTTCACTGGTTACCTGTTTATAAACGCATCATTTTCAAGATTCTAACTCTGACTTGTAAGTGCTTACATGATACTGTTCCATCTTACATTCAGGAACTTATAACTTTTCTGTACGTGCTGGCCTTCCTTCTGAAATTGATCCTTTTATAGTATATACACCAAAACAAACTTAATATCTGTCCCCACAGCCATTTTCACTTTTTATCTTGAACAAACTTCCCACCGTCATCCGTTTTGCTCCAACTCTTTCACAATTCAAATTTCTTCTTAAAACTCACCTTTTCCCATATTTCATACTTTTAAGCGCTGTGAGACTCCGGTATTATTATTGTTGTTGTTGTTGTTGTCGTCGTCGTCGTCATCATTATTATACCTTCTTCATATTATCCACCTTAACCTTCTTCATATTATCCACCTTAACTTCAGCATAGCAACTTGAAGAAGTAATATTACTATAAGTAAACTTATGTAATGTAGGGTTAACATTACAGCAAGTAAATGGAATGGTTTTCGAAGTAGTTTCCATGGGCCTTAATCCTTAATCCTTGTAGAAATGGAGAAGTGAATTAGATTGATGGTGAAGTGGCTGCAAAAACATGAACGTTTCATCCAGGTAAGTCAAATATGGATGACGTCATTAATAAATGAATTGGCATATTCTGCTTGACTTGGTTGATGTTAGTAGAGCTACGGGCAGTGCAGCCAGCGCAAAGCACTGGGACCAAGGGCAATAAGGAGGCCATTCATAAATAGACATAAAAATAATAATTTAAAATAGTTTTCAACTTAATATTTTTGCAAGAAAATAACGGCCAGCGGGCACCTCAATGCTATTCGGTTTTTAGAGGAGTAATTATTGACTACTGTGTATAGGCCTATTTAAATTCAGTGGTTTACTTAAGTGGGCTCCGTCGGCCCGACACACCTAATTTCAAAATTGTAACAAAATATTATTAGAAAATATTATAATATAAGAAAATAGGAAATTACATTCAAAATTTTAATCTGAGAGTGCTATAATTGAAGTGAGGTGCTATAGGCATAATCATAAATTTTCTTACCTCAGCCCCAACCATGGTGGGGCTGAGGTGGTCTTTACCTGTGAAAATCCCTCCCTGGTCCCTATATTCGCTTTCGCTGATCGGCTACTGCAATTGTTTAATTTTACGTGCTACCAATTCTTGATTAGTTTAGAAATATGACAATTTAGGGGTTTATAAAGGCTTATTTAATCGATACATATACATTTTATTTTCTCCCCGACGGATTGTGATTTTTCTCTCCGACGGGGCCCTGGCCTCGCCCCCTCCCCGCCGACGCCACCCCTGGTTAAGAATCCGATTATCAATAGTATTTTATTATTAGCCTATGTCTTTAGGAGTAGGGATAAAAGAAGCACTTCTTACGATGGATTTTCTGACAACTTTAGGGAATTTTCCCAAGACATCAAAGGGCCCGGCAATTAATCTTGTACTGGGGCCCTTTTGCACCTAGCTATGCCGCTGCATGTTAGGTAACTGTGTATGAGCATGAGGATCTACCTCATAATAAGGCACCCCCCCCCCCAAGAAAAAAAAAACAAGGTTTGATCAAACTTTTGGATACTTAAAATTATTGTATGACTGAAATATTAGCCATTCCGAACAGTTACGTCATACGTCAGTCTTCCTATAGCTTTTAGACTCGTGACTTTAATAATAACTTCAAGTTAGTATAATAAATGAATACTTCCGCCATACGCCCCCTCTTTTTCATATTCTTATTCTCTTACTTTTGGCCGCACTCATTCTTCAACCTCCTATCCGCTAATTATTCTATTATTAATCAATTTCATCAATACCATTTTAAACGCTTTCCTCCGTTTGCAGATAGGTCGTACTTTTACCCCTTTTCCGGTCATCTCTGTCATAGACAGATCCATAAGTACGGTATTAATATTGCTTTTTTTTATTAATGTTCGGAGAATTGGTGTCATCAAACTAAGACAGCAATAAACTGGCTTTACATTGCATTTTGTTAGTTATCTTCATTTGCCATAGTACGCAAGCACTAAGCTCTAGCCAAGCTCAGCTTGGGCATAGTCGTTTTATGTCAATCAATAAAATGATTGACATTATGATGGATGGCATTTTGATGACTACAAATAAACATTTATTTGGCAAGATATTTAACTTTCTCTTTGTTTTGTTTGTATGTTTGAGGGGTTGCAATACACATAAAGGCACAAATTACTAAATATTAAAAGATACGTGAATTCCGATTGATACAGTAGTCCCAAGATATTGCGTCATAAGTTGCGTGACATAACTGTACGCATTGCCACTCCGCCTAACATAGGGCACAACTCAGGATATTTACATCTCTTGGAGAGATAGTGGAATGCGAACTCACAATCTTAACATGAACATAGACCTGTGTACGTGGAACTGCCTTTAGGCTATTAGTCGTCTGCCCTATTTTTAACGACTGTTTGTGCCGTGAGCATACACCACCAGTGGTCTGTGATGGACCAATAAACCCTTTAACTCCACTCCGTAAGCCTCGCAACGAGTGTTTTATGAAGTCAGTACTTTGCTGACTTCTCAGAAACTTAGACGTTGCTGTCTCAGTTACCTCAAGATTCCAAAATTACTGCACCATATTTGGGGGGGTTTTTTTTACAATGTTATGATTTTTTCGATTCTTTCAGAAAAACCATGAAGATGATTTTCCTTTTATTTGTATTGAAAGTTGACGATAAATAGTATATTGAACTATTGAACTATAATAGTCCGGTCTCTGCAATATTTACTGGTAATTCTCCGGGAAATTAGAAGTGGGAAGTGAAAGCCTGTTTGTCTACGAAAATTAAAACTGACTGGCATCTTTAACAACTATAAAGAGGTATAGGCCCATGAAATAAATTCGTCGAACTACTATAGTACTGTACATTGTCACGCGGTAGAGCCGAGTCATTATCGGCAACAACATTACCATCATTTACAATTTCGATGATTTCCCATCTAATTTATAAATAATTGAAACAAAGCTTCTCTTTGGGTGCGCCTACTTATAGTGTTTCTTAAAAAGTTGATAGTGAAATCGATAAAAATGTACTGTACTGTCACATTAAATTAGATCACATGAGTAGGGAGTATGTAGACAGGAGCGTGAGGCGGTTATACACGTGACTTGGGTCACATGATTGAACATCATGTGACCCAACATCACATTTTGCTTGCACATGAAACATTTTTCCAGTAGACATGTAGGCCTATGGAGAAGAGTATGCCTTCTATATTTGGAAAGCAAATTGGATACGTTCTCACAAAAATATTAGTCTCAAATGTACCTGTTGAAAATTTAAATGCACATGCATTACCTTCACACCCAAATCATAGGTCCGCAGACTGGTTCCGTGGACAGTGGTATTCCCCCAAGTGTGGTCTGGTCGTGAATTTATATACCGTCATTTGAGTGTGGAAAATGATATATATTCTTATGTATATCTTTTAATCCAGTTAATTTTGGAAAAATAATAAAATCGAGCTCGCATAAGCGTTTCTTGTTGTTTTTGGGCCTGTGACTTCAGAGGATTGATTAATTGACCTAATTAAAACATTGAGATATGCATTTACATATACACATAATGCCGTTACATTGAGATATAGTTTCCGAAACTGTGACATGCTTTCTCTGTGGACAGTGCATTGTCCGTCCATGAATGAAAATTTAATCAATAAAGTCGTAGAAAGGAAACGTATTATTATTAATACATCCATAACTCTAGACGATTAACTTAATAAACAACATAGCCTAATCCTTTCTAACTTTCCATCAAATTTTTAACAATGGCTTAGTTACCGCGTCTGACTGTGGTCGTGATCCGTATACAATTTGCTTATAGGCCCAACACGATGGCTTGCATTTCAATACTTGTAGATTATTATTATACATTGTTATTATAGGCCCTATAATTTAGATGCAGTATACGATCTTCTCCATGACACGATATAATTCCAGTTTTCGTTCACCTATTATAGGCCTACTTAAGTCAGACAAGTCATGTGTCAGACCATTAAAAGGTTCTGTACTCTTCCTTCCAGGACCAACGTATGACGTAAGCACCATAACTTAGATTGGCTTACACAATGTCTTAAGATTTGTTTAAAAGTATACGCTGCCTATATTAATTTGCATATTCAATTTGTGCGTAGAAATCTCTGTGTAAAAGTGATGAAAAGATGAAATTCTAACTTGTACATTCACGAGGCCATAGGGCATGAAGCAAAGGGGAAGAGGTAGGAGGTTAGTATTTCTGGCACAGTTCTAATCTTGCAATTTTCCTTAAAATTAATGAGACATTTATAACAATCCTTTACATAATTATTGGTGAGCTATAGTTGGCAAATAAAGATCGAAGATGATGCCAAATTTGCTTGCCCTTGTACCCCCGCCTTGGAAATACGTCAGCGCTGCTTATAATTAGTAATTTCATGCTGCAAATTCTTTTAACATTAAAGTTAAAGTTGCATTTTCTAATTTTTGTGATACAGTCTATCAATATAAGATAATTCAGATACGATGAGTTTAACGATGCTGTAGAAAAGCGCATATCCGTCTTATCAGGTTTGTTAATTTCTGGATATTTGATTTGATTCCAACAGAGAATATGTTCGATATTTCCTGGGTCATTTTGAGGTTTCCGACCGGGTGGGTCTAACGCCGGGAGTAATGCCAATGTTGGTCAAAGGGGCCATTGGAAATGAGGCGCTCACAAGGAAGATCCATCTAGGTTTAAGCTTCAGATTGAAACAAATATTTTGAGTTCTTTCTCTTTCATGAATATCGGGAAATTTCAATTAAACTTAATTTGAGAAGGCCTAAAATCCACCAGACCTATATTGTATAAATCTGTATCCTGCAATTATTAGGCCTATTCGGCAAGCGATAGCTGACTGTATAGACATACAGTACGTATGTAACTTTAAAACTCCATCCAAAGATTTCAAATCTGAACCATTCTTTCTTGTCATTTTCCTTCTGAGTGATTTGCACGCACCGCGCAGGGAAAGTGGTTGCTGTAAGTTGTAATCGGGTTCTAGATTCAGATCTTTGATCCCTTCACAATACTTGACATACATTTAAAAAAAAACATAAAGATAATATGGGGCGTGTTGGTGACACTGCACATTTTAAAGTACAGGGACTTGACTGAATGCAAAATGTAAGCCGTTGAGGCTTTACGGAACCCACAATTACACGGTATTTACCTGAAAGATGCAATGTCTATCATGATCTAAAATTCCATTTGTATATTTAAGTCTGTAACTGAATTTTAATGAGAATTTTTTTTTCGCCAAATAACGGACAAGTAAATACCTTCCTGTATTCTTTTACATTTGCCCTTAAAATTGTCTGGTAATCAATTTAAGGTTTTTGTAGTAAAATGTCTGTAAATAAGCGAAAATTATATTTCATCGATCTGTTTCGGGTCACGAATTTGATGACTTATTTTATATGTTTTGAAAAAATTGAGTTTTTTTTCGATTTTATTTTTTGGCAGATAGAGTATCTTTAATGATAGTTCCAAATTACTATCATGTCTCGCTCCCGAAAGCCACCTTGAACTGCCTAATAGCGTTGGAAAACGATCGGCGCCATCGTTACCCGCACTCCCATCATCTTTCTTCGAGTAGTCATGACGTGCCAATTATTATACCGGATTGGGTTTTTTTAATCCACCTTTTTAAATAATAGGGTTGTATTTGTTGTGTAGGCTGGCTAGCCCGTTTTGTAACGCCCCTCAACAATCAACAATGACTTCTTGCGAGAAAAGTTTCATTCTGGGTCTTCTTCTTCCGTTAAGTTGCCGCCTTCATCTTGTTGAAGATTCAGCAATTGTCTGGTGGTGGTGATTGTGCGATAATCCCCGTACTCTTTTCCGAAGTGTGTACCATATTCTTTATCGTGCACATGGGCCATATTCCACACTTGACCATCGGCTTATCCGAAAGACGATGCGCTACTGAAACTTGCTTTTCAGCCCTCCTGAGTTAAGTCTTTACTTAATTACTGGGCTACCGTTTTTGCTTATTTCATTTCAGCATCTCGATTAGTAGAACTAAACCACGAAGTCTGCAACATGGAATACTCCCACGAGAGCGGAGTGGGATGATAGTTTCATGTTCAGACAAATGGATCTAAATGACCAGGGTAGCATAATGACATTTTGCACACGCCCGTATAGGACTTGACTAGATTTCTTTGCATTGCTAAATTACCGTAACATTAAAATGACCATTTGTACTAATTAGCGAGCGCACCTCTATAATACTGCATCACAACCGATGATATACTTCAGGATGTTTCTATTTTCAGGCATAGATATGGGCTAAAAATTACTATACGTAATGTTTTTATAATAATTATACAGGTCTCCTTGAACCGGGGTTTCCATGTTCTTTAGGACATGGTCTCTTTAGAATAATAAATATCACAAAAGACATTTGTTTAATATGGGACCACAGAAAAGCGGTCTTTGATTAAAGGGGAACTGTATTGGGTTTTTCTTGTATTTTATTTACAATAGCAATTGTTTGTTGTTATCCCCATTTGTTATTAAATTACAGGGATAATGAATACGATGGGATAAGTTGCAATTAATCCAGGACCCAACCTTGAGACGCAGTTAACAAATGGTGGCAGCATCATCGACAGCCGCACAATAACCTTCACGTGATATGAATGTGACTGTGATTGCTGCACGCAATCTATCCCAGAATTCCACTGAACATTTAGAAATGTGCGGCAGTTCAAACAGATTTCTACGCTCTGATTCTTCCACTTAAAGTACTTAAAAAAACAATAATGTATTTGACAAGTTCATTAATATTGAAGGACAATATATGCCAATGAAAAATGAACACCCGGCAGTTGGATTAATATCCCAAATGCAATATGAAGGACAAGGAGAGCTAGCCCATAATAAGGTGCTTCTGGAAAAAGCGCATAGAGGCAATTATTACTAAAACTAAACTACTAAATCCTTTCCGAGCCACTGGGGCTCATACGGCTGGAGCTTATCCCCAGTTTTTGTAGTGTGAAGCGGATTAGAGTTGTACTCCCCCTGGACGGGACATCATAGGTTAGTCCCCAGCAGTTCGCTGGTACCCATTGATACATTGATACAGCTGGGTGGACTGAAACAATGTAGCTAAAGTGCCTTGCCCAAGGACACAAGCGAATCTGCACAGCGGAGACTCGAACCTCCGACCTTACGATTGAAAGCAAAAACGTCAACCGCTGCGCCAAACTTCCGCTACAATTATTACATAGGCCTATATAAATACAACATGATTATTATTATCATTATTACTTATTATTACATTTTTTGTCTATCTGTTTGTGTTTGTTAACAGGATTATGTATATGCAAAAACATGTATCATCATAATATTTAGGTTAGTGGTACGGTACATTCGGTTAATAACATTTTGGGGGAAAAAAACCCCCCCGTTAAATATCAAGGTCACAGAAATTTGAAAAATCACTTTGAAAAGGATTAATAATTTTTAATTACAATCCACGTGGGATTAAAGTACGGTACATTTATCCATGGGAGGAAGAATTATTTATTTATAGTCATTATTTCAAGGATAAATCGAAGACATGAATTTTGTTATCTTTTTCCACACTGCTCTACGTTCTCCGTGTGTCAGCCTTTCTTTTTTTTTGTAAAATAAATCAGTGACCCCAAATTATATTTGAATCGATAATTTAATTCTGATAAGCTTATCAGATTCTCAAAAAACGTGTGAACGGATGAAATCTTCAGATTTGAAAACACATTCAGAATGAATATCCCGAAATAAGATGGACCAAAAAAGTATCGATGCTACGAGAATCGAAGAAGCGTAGCTGTCAGGATACCGTTCGAGTCCACAACTGAGCTACCAACTCAGGATAGGATAGTTCTGGTGCACCAAGGATATCCATTAAATCCGAAGACTTGTTTCCAGTAGGGTCCTTCTGGTGGTGATTGGGCAGTACACCGGGAGATCCTCTTTTCCGAATAGTGTAGTGCGTTCTTTAACGTGCACACGGGCCGCCGTATCACAGGACCAGCGGCTTAAACGTCTAATTCTGAAGACGGTGCGCTACGTAGCTTGTAATTCAGCTAGGGAACAGTTAAAATTACCAGCTGAAAAGCAAACAGAGCAGCGATGAGAATTGAACCAGGAACCTAGAGATCTCCACGGTTCAGCGTACACACATGGCTACCGCCAGTTTAGCCGACTGAGCTAAGCTGCTCTCAGAGCATACATATTTGGCTCAAATGGCCTGACAGCCGACCGAAAGTCGCCATATTGGATAACCCTATAAGGAAAAAAGAGCAATAGTATCGAAAATCATCTACAAAGTTGATACAGTTTTATATAGTATTGTAGGACAGTATTAGGGGTGATAATAGAATTTGTATTGATAATTAATTTTCGCTTGTTTCTAAATTGCTCCATCTCGACATGTTCATTCATTCATCTTTTTGCGAACCATTCTCAACATTCATAATATAGGTCTACAGGCGATTAGATGATTCAGTTTGGGTAGCCAAACAAAAGCCAATTACATCCTCGCTACATAGAATGAGTCATGCTCCGTGAAGGTTATTTATTATGCCTTCCTTCATGTTGCTTATTGTTTTTAATTGGTGGTTGCAAATTAATTATTACTTGAGTTTTACTCTTGTTTGTTTATATACGTGTCAGAATTCAAACTGACAATAAGACGGAGCTCTGGGAGGCTATTGTATTTATTAATTTCTTTTTCATGTTGTTGGTGGTAGTGTTATATTAGTACAGTATTAGTAGTGTGATATTTTCGGTGGTTTTATTTTGTCGGTGTATTGATAGTTAATTTCAGTACGGTTTCAGAAGTTAGTTAGTTAGTTAGTTAGTTTCAGAACCTGTTTACATTGTACATCTTAAGAACGTATTATTCCCTTTTTCAAATGAGCTATTTAATTTTTTTTGTCGATTTTTAACGTGTTTTTTTTTCATGTAACAGACCGCACCGGTTATCAAGTTTATGTTTGGATTTTATTGGGGTTTGTTTGTTTGTTTGTTTTTTGTTTGTTTTTTTTTATTAAATTTTAGTGGATTATGTTTGTAAATCCATTTGTAGGAATAGCTTTATTTTGCTCTCGAAGACAATCTTTTAGTATCTGTTGTAGCTGTCTTGCATTATGTTATTTACATTTTGCACAACCTTGTAATAATAATATATTGTATGTCATCTTTGGATTGGATTGGATTGGATTTAACACCAAGGATAGCCCACGAAAATCTAGAAGAAGAATTATTTCCAGTGGGGTTCTTCTGGTGGTGAGTGGGTAGTACACCGGGAGACAATCCCTTACACTTTTCCGAAGAGTTTACTGCGTTCTTTAACGTTCACATGGGCCATTAATACACACGGGACCAACGGCTTAAACGTCTCATCCAAAAGACGGTGCGCTATTGTAACTTGTATTTTAGCAGCTGAAACACAAGGAGAGGCAGCGATGAGAATTGAACAGGGGACCTAGAGATCTCCACGGTTCAGCGCACACACAGTGTGGCTACTACCAGCTTAACCGACTGAGCTAAGCTGCTCGGATGTTAAACTCACTGATAGTTTTCAGCCCGCCAAATGTCGTAAAATAATGTTTAATGGAATTTTTACCAGTACAGTAGTCTGTTTGCATGTAAGCATGCCTACCTTGTTCACACTATCAACTTTGATGGTCATGATGTGATGTCATCATGACCATATTTAGGCATGTCACATGTTTCTGTAAAACAAAATTTGATAGTCTGGACAGGGCTTAGGCCTAACTGATTAAATACCATGGCTTAGTGTGCGACAGATAAGTTACTGTATGACCGCTAAGAATAGGCCTAATCATTAACAATAAGGCGCCATCTGATTGGTGTATCTGCGTTAGAAAATCCATGTCAAGATTATAATTAAGCCCTTGATGCGGGCCTAATTCCGGTAACCGGGTACCCAACAGCATCTTGGTTTTCTTGAGAAGTTTAAGTGAAAGTAAAATTATAGGAACTCTTTCCTTCAACTCATTTTAAAGCTCGAAAAAAATATCTGGATGCATTTTAAAAGACATTTTACTCTGGCTTACGTAAAAAACAAAGAGGACAAGATAAGGAAAACAGGAAACAACGGAAATGAAAGAAACGCTGAATGAACCTATAAGACATACATCATACTGTCACCGGAGTGATTTTCCCAGGTGGTTTAAAACACCTGGGTAAATCAAAAATGTCAAGCGTATATCACGTGATTGATGGATTGATGAGTTTACTGAGGCGCGTCAGGTAAAGAAGGTGAATGTTCTGATGTGATGAGTCACTGCCTGTCATTGGAAATAAATGTTGAAAATCGAGACTTTATTGAAAAAATACAAATTTAACACATATGTACGGCAACACGAGAACGTCACGTGTCAAAAAAACCCACAATGCATTTCAAATGATCGTCCGATGTTCTCTTTAACGAATGAGCCTAAATTGTAGGTACACCTACCCGGGATTTCTCACCTGCCGTGACCGAGTCAGCTGTCTGACTTGCTCAAATATAGCATTATTATTATAATCATGATCAAAGCCAAGTCTCTTGTGAATGTTCGCGGAAGTGGTCCATCCTTACCTGGAGAAAACGAATATAGAAAAGACGATGATTAATGTGGGAAAGTCGTATCGAATCATCACATGGGAAACGATTTCCGACTACCGGCTGCTATCGATGAGATCAAAAAGAGGTCTTATGAAGAACATTTTCCTTCGCAAACTCACCTGCGACAGTTCATAGGTGAATGTGAGTTCAAAAAAGGTACATTACGTGTGGAGAGCAAGTCTAGATAATGTTTTTCCTACTTGCCGAAAAGATCCAAATTATTTTTGAATATAACGGTACCGTATAGACCCCCGGTTTTCAACCCCCGGCCCGCGAGCCAATTCCGACCCGCCAATAATGTTCATCTTCGGCACGCGAAACATTGCTAAAAAATAAATCGTTTTCCGGCCGACTTTCAGTAGTTACAGAAAAAGTTTTTCAGAAAAACTACCACCTACTCTGGCATTGTTAATTTTCTGAGTGTAGCTCACTGTGGTGTAGAGTAGTCCTGACGTGGGAAGGGAGATCGGTAATGGGGTATGAAGGATTAAATGGGAGCGCTGATATTATGATGTCTAACCATTGGCGGCGCCCGAGTGGACCCGGGGAGCAGGCTTGGGGCATGTAATTCTTTTGAAAACACTGCTTTTAAAACGTATTTTTAATCTGAAAGTGCCGTTTCCAGGAATCTAGAGGTGTCTATTTTTAAAATTTGTTCATGGTGGGGCTGAGGTTAATGTGGGCCCTTTTGGACGGTATCGGACTCCTCGTCGGTTCATTTCTGGCGCTAGCATTGTTTGTTTTTTTAACTATAATTCTAGTGAACTTATTTTGTGCTCAGAAAATTTCCCATGGTAGGGGTAAAAGAACCTAGGTGCAAGTTTTTTTAAATCCCCACCCGTCCCCAACTACTGCATTCCATTTTACAAATGAATTAGGCCTATCTTATTTGATGTTTAAAACCCAAGGATAATAATAGGTATATTAGGAAGACTTGGGTGGGGCTGACATTGAACCAAAATTGGAAGTATACAATTTATGTCGGCCAACCGCTGGTCTCAACAGATTGCAACTGGCCACCAACCTAAAAAGAATATCTGGGGTATAGATTTTTGCTGAGTATTATACCACTATGATTAAAAGAAACCCTTAATTAGCTTACGTCATCTATAATTTCTATGCAAGGCGATATTATTAAAGGCTGGGTAAAAAAATAAGAATGTATGATCCTTAACTCTTTTAAATTGTAGTGTGATGTACAATTAAAGTAGAGTAAATCGATGACTTGGTCATTACATTTCCCTTTAGTTTTAAGACTTACCAAGTCTTGGTTATATACATATATCTTTATAGTAGAAAATATTTTCCTTGCGGTTACGAAGCGATAGGACGAAATGATTTCTACTGCTTTTCAACTTTCAGACTCCACTGAATCCCATCGTGTTACTTTATTGTCAGTCGACACACATGCCTAGTCCACGGCAAGGCTGAACTAAAACTTTTGGCTCTTGTGTTCTTAATTTCACAAAATTTAGGTTGTGTACACTCAGTTGCGTATCTAGAAGTCTTGGAATGGGGTGCTGATGGGGTGGGATCACGAATTGGGGGCACAATGATAAAACTCTAACTCGTAAAATAAAGTGATTTTAGGGGATTATAACTACTTGCAAGTAATTTGGTTGGCGGGGGGGGCGCGAGTAATTTCTGGAGGGGCACCCCCTAGATACGCCACTGTGTAAACTGAACGTTGGTTGATCCTTATCCGAGAAGCTCATGAATGAGGAGGGCCTCGAACCGATGTCGGCTCTGTGTCAATCACTGAGACACACCCTAATTGATTGACTTAGCCTATGTGCTGATCCGCTTTTTATTTGTGAACTTTGATTGGGGAGGGATGGATGGAAGTAAGAACTCAGATTATTGATGATGTTTGAGCTTTCTGAAACTTTGGTGTGCATTTTTTTATTTATGAGCTTGTACCTTGTTATGACGACCAATAAAATGTGTAAGCTCTGTCACTGTCAATATTTTACAAGAATAACATCGGTACAATAAATTTAATAATAATACGAATTAATGACACTAAAATGATTATCATCATAGATATGCACAACTGTTAGGCCTAATATGATTACGTAATTGGACTAATCGCATTAGGCCTAATTTGAACACTATCAAAATACGTCTGAATTAGGCCTACGTGTACACGATTTGTCCAGGTTACCATGCGCATGAGAGCTAATTCACAGTTCTAAACGTTTTTTTATTGGGAAAAAATCTCTCGTCACTTTGAATAAATGTATTCGTTGGCGTTCTCTTGCTTATCATGTTCGTCTACATTATATCTATATGTTCCGTATACCTGCGTCAGACGCACACATCATTCAACGCCGAGAACCTTGTCCAAGTTCACGTAAAACGAAGACGCACATAAGTATAAGTAGCTCATGGGCTAACCTGGATATCCAGGACAGTATACCATGTTGTGACGTCAGAAGCGTATTTCAACGGTGCCGGCGAACATTAACAAATAAATTGACGACAACAGAGCACCCCTTTAAATATATTGAACTTGATATTTTCACAAATATGACACCATGTCAGTTTTGATCACCTAATCATTATGGGAAGAAACCAACCAACAGTTGTAAAAAAAAATGTTGCAGGCAATTCATTTTAGCGTACTTCCTTCATTACACGTTTTACAAGTGTTATAGCTACCGATGTCAGATTTTTCTGCGAGTGTTTCGCTATAGGCCTAATTGGATTGGATCCCATGGTAGTGCTATACGTGGCAAGCTGATGAGTGTAATGACAGAGATCGTAATGGCAATAAAATACGGGTACATCAATAAATCAATCAATCAATTACTTTCATTGTTTCGTTTATCTTGAACGAAAATTCTCTGTGGACGTTACTTTAGTGACCCACAAATGTTCGTTATATTGCTAACTAATAAGAAGTATTGATAGAAGATATTACATAGGCCTATTAGATCATAAAATTAGACATATAGATAGTCAAGAATTTGTTGGTAAACCCAATGTTTACCCTTCAGGCCTACCTACCCTAGTTGACCGCTATTTTGGCAACACTGATTGGTCGATCAAATCGGGGAGGCTTTCCAATAAACATTCCGGAGTGTCAATCAAACAATTGACCAATCAGAACAGTGACAGGAATACGCGCTTATTTGCGTATGTTTTAACACTGTCAATCATCTTGTGGGACCTTAGGAACAATACTCTAGGGGCGGGGAATATAATAATGGTTAGGTTCACACGAGAGCCCTAGTAGGCTTATCGGATCGGGAGCTAACCATTAGCACCCGTGTGTGTGAACGCCCGATCGGTTAGCGCTAACCGTTGCCGCTATCGGTTAGCAACTGAGCGCGTTTCTGTCCTTAACCAATTACACGCAGGCATTTCCAATTTCCTATTGGCCAGTGATCCGATCACCATCTTTTTGGTATCTGGAATGGATCGGGTATGAACGAACGGGTGAGCAATGTTTTTGATCCGGATCCAGCTAACCGTTAGCTGCCGTGTGTGAACATAGCCAATGTAAAAATATACACAAACACGTGCGTTGGTGGGACAACACATGTGTCTGTAGGACACGCGCTTATTCCTGGCACTATTCTGATTGGTCAGCTGTTAGGCCTAAGTTTGATTGACACCAGAAAGGTCTATTGCGTCGGGGACAGATACTCAGGGTAAAGAGTACAGCAAAAACATTGTAGAGACAGTTTACCGATTTTATGCAAACCAGCACTGCTTTAAGAGGACATATTTCGCTCATCTCATCTTTACATTTGCTCATCTCTACGTGTGCCATTGTCATGCGCAGATCGCTTTTGTTAAATTGACATTAAGGCTATTGGATTTATTGGCAGCCTCCGTGTTACATTATACTTTGAGTATAAAAAATGTATTTTATTTTTTGCCTTTTCTAAGAAATCAGACATTTTTTTCTGAACTTATTTTAGCATGCACGATGAGGCAACCTCGTCGTTCAAATTCATTTGAGTTAGACGGACCATTAACTTAGTGATATAGTACCCTTGGTCGGACAACCTGGAGCCTTCTTGTACTCCATAGGCTGTGGAACGCCTAGTAATATATACATGATGCTAACGGACCCGCTGTTACCTTCCGTCTTGTTCATCATTGCCCTGATTTGTTTGTTTTTTTCAGTCATTCAATTCGTCACTGTCTATCAACAGCACTTGTTTCGTTGACAAGCTTACTTTCTTTCTGTTTCAAGATTTTATACACTTGTCAGCTTGGCACAAGTTCATTCTGTTGCGGTATGTGCGTTGAGCACATCACTAGTTCCGGTACTCTTCTACCTGCTCTTTCTTTTTCCACCCCTAGGCCTACCCTTCCGTCCTGTCCCAGCTATACATCGGTGAATGAGGGTCTGTTAATACCGAAAGATGACAAGAATGGTTATACTGTACCAATTTTGTTGAAATTGACCCGAATAATAGTGTTGCTCCCTAGACAGATGCCTACGTGATATGCGTAGACCTCTGTATCTCCCGATCGAAGTGAAACTTTAATTCTCCAGCTGGTACAGACCGTCAAAATTGAACATCATCTCAAACATTAATAAAACAATGCTTGACATTTCTATTGTCCTAATACCATGAGAAAGCACAGACCCCCATTCAAATCGACACGCAAACTAAGGTGCCCTAGACATAGAAGTCGGTGGCCTAAATATGATTAAAATCAAATGAAAATGTTAACGCGATGATCGAATTGTTTTGGTTGTGTTTAAATTTTACAGATTCATCGATGCGTCAACCGTTTTTGCAGTGGATCCCATCTCGTGACACGCAAGAGAGAGAGAGAGAGAGGGGGGGGGGGAGAGAGACAAATTCAGATATACTGTAGGCCTACCGTATCGCACATATTCATGCACGTGGGCTACTTATTGCCCATGTCTCCGCCCCCTAACTTGGGGTGTCCGCTTGGTAGGGGTTGGCCGTAGTGTTAAAAGACAGGGGCGTATGGTGAAAAATCTAAGGGTGGGGGGGTCGAAACAAATCTAGATGTGTATAAGAGACAGGCTGAACTCGGAGCAATTTAGCGAAGCTTTCAGAATTCGGGGTGCGTTATTTGTGAGTGAAGCGAGCATATTTAAAGGGCACTTTCTTTAAAAGTGGGGGGGGGGGTCGACCGCACCCATCGACCCCCTCTCACGGTACGCCCCTGAAAGACACATTTCCCCCGTTCCACGGAAAGGTTTCCCCTTAATAGGGGTGTCCCCTAAATAGGGGTGTTCCGAAGGCGGGTTTCTACTGAATAATGCTGTAGTCATCACTGAATGATACAGTCGCAGCCAAATGCCTTTTTCGCCGAACGAATAGCCGACGCCAAAGTCACTGTGAACGTACCATATACAAAATATCATTTCGAGGGAACGAAATATTATTTCGTTTCGAGGGAACGAAATATTATTTCGTTCCCTCGAAATGTTATTTCGTTCTTTCGAAACATTAGTCCTATTTCGTTTCCTCGAAATAGTTTAATATTTTTTCTAACCATGTCCCTTTAGGGGCTCAGTACCCGGGACTGTTAATCATTGAAAATACACTTGCTTGGGCCCCATTGAATGTAGGTCTAATTATGGTATTATAATATTATATTTTTTTAAACTACAGTGTCGGGGCCCAGACCCCCGTCAGAGCCCGAGC
This sequence comes from Anneissia japonica, assembly GCF_011630105.1. Taxonomy (NCBI): domain Eukaryota; kingdom Metazoa; phylum Echinodermata; class Crinoidea; order Comatulida; family Comatulidae; genus Anneissia; species Anneissia japonica. The sequence continues at coordinate 2,255,367 of NW_022704992.1, read as the reverse complement.
GTGACGCCACTGACTAGATTCATCGATGCTGTGGCCTGGGTCCGTGTTAGGTTTATACTTCAGTAGCCATTCTGATCACCTCAAAAACTTTTTTCACTGCCCTTCGTACACCAGACCCGAATGTGGTGGGGGTGGGGAGGTGATCGACGGACAACAATACACTGGGAGGGGGGGTCCCAGAGGCATTCCCCAGGATATATTTGTTTTATAGACGCCCTTGGAAATATCCTCTGAGGCGTTTTTGGCGATACAGGTTTAGCCTGACGGGGGCTCCGAGTCCCCGACAGGTGGGGTAAACGATTCCTTTACTTTCAACATGTTCTTTTTTATTATTCTTTATACAATCACTACTTTATTTTATTTTGGTCGTGAATAATTTACAAATATAAAGTTAAATACTATAGCCTACGTAATAATAATCATATGACGTTAATTGGAGCCAAGAGGTTTTTTGCTAAATAATGTAAAAAGACGTTTGCAATGTCTCTCTGCTTTCGGACAAACCTTCCACATCCTACCTATAACAAATCGTTATGTATATGTTTTTTTAAGTATTGTAGAGTATTGCAATGCTCGTCTTGCAATGCGTAGGCGTTGTTCCATGCTTTTCCACTAATTGATTTGATTTGCTTTGTATAATTTTTCCCTAAATAAATGTAATGTTATACATTCCCTCGTTGTCTATCCTTCAGTCTTTTCCATAATTATAAGTTCGCCAGGCCGTCTTTGATTTGCACTAAAACGCTTACGCCAAGTTCCGTTTTAAATTAACACGAGGCGTTAAAGAGGACCTGCGATCTTTCACGTCATCACATGACAATCCAGGGTAACACAAATCAAATATGCCGCATGAATGATAAAATAGATAAGCGAAGACTTAGGGTGAAGAAAATATTGTATGAACTTGCTTTAATAATGGATCTTTCTGGAGTGTTAATCTAAACTTACTAATCAGAATAGGACCAGAGATACGCGACGCGTATGTCACAATACGTGTTTACGTGCGCTTTTTCGCTGTCGTTTTATTAGGCCTTAGCAACAACAATAACCAAAGGTCGGGGCTTAGCTTGAAGTTACATTGAATGATGTACGGTATATTCTAATAATGACTGTATGTGCACACAATTATTTTTGTACAGTAGTTCTCATACAACGACCGTGCGTTGTGCAGTTCGAGGTGTTCCAGTTATGTACAGGGCCGGCGGAACGTTTTTTAAAGTGGGGGGCCCACTTATAAGATGAATGGGAATATGAATCATGCAGATCGGAAATCAAACCTAGGTGGTGGGGCAAACATTCCTCCCCGGGAAAATTTAGATTTCTAGATGGCTGGAAATTACCTTTCTCGACTTTTGAGCTAGGTGTCAATGACTTTGTTCTTCAAAATTCAAGGTTTTCCCCCTCTTGAAAACGGTAAGGTAAACTTTCTCATTACAGTAAATAGGCCTGTTATGTGTGTATACCTTAAGAAAATGAGTAGTTGCATATCGTATTCTTTTTTCAATGAATCGATAAGCTCCAAAGAAAAGGGGGGTCCATCCTAGATGGCGGAAAATGAGCTTTTTCCCGACTCCTGAGATGTCTTAATTACTTTTAAGTTTTTCAAAATTCAAGGTTTTCCCCTCTTGAAAACGGTCAGGTAATTTGTTCCCATTGTTATAACAGTAAAGGCCTTATGTGTCTATACACACATAACATTTTGAAAAAAATGAGTAGTTGCATACGAATTTTCGATGAGTCGATGAATCACAAAAAGAAAGGGGGGTCCGGGGGTCCTCCCCCGGGAACATTTTGATTCCTAGAAGGCGGGAAATGAGCTTCCCGACTTCTGGGGTGTCTTTTAATTACTTTTAAGTTCTCGATAAAGGTGTTAACATTACACTTATAAATTTGTAATTGTTGTAATGATTATTAAATTCCGATCAGTTTTATCTTTTCCCCAAAAAAAAGTATTTGCGAAGTTATCACAAAAAGAAGTTGAAAAATGACCAAATTTAGTGGTTTTGGCGACCTTCACTGCCGTTTTATCGAATTTAGACACGAAATATTGTCGTAATGTTTTAATAACTTTTAAGTTCTTCAAAATTCAAGGTTTCTCCCTCTTTAAAACGGTCAGGTAATTTTTTACCATTGTTATTCAGTAAATAGGCCTTAAGTGTATATATACATAAAAATTTAAAAAAAATGAGTAGCTGCATACGAATTTTCCATGAATCGATGAATCCAAAAAAGGAGGGGAATCAAAATTTTGATTCCTAGAAGGCGGGAAATGAGTTTTCCCGACTTCTGGGGTGTCTTTTAATTACTTTTAAGTTCTTCAAAATTCAAGGTTTTTTCCCTCTTGAAAACGGTCAGATAATTTTTTACCATTGTTATTCAGTAAATAGGCCTTAAGTGTATACATACATAAACATTTTTAAAAAAATAGGTAGTTGCATACGAATTTTCCATGAATCGATGAATCCCAAAAAGGAGGGGTGGGGTGTTCTCCCCCAGGAAAATTTTGATTCCTAGAAGGCGAGAAATGAGTTTTCCAGACTTTTGAGGTGTCTTTTAATTACTTTCCCCTGTTGAAAACAGTCAGGTAAATTTTTCTCATTTTTTATTCTATATGTGTATTCATACATAAACAAATGAGTAGTTGCATGCGTATTCTATTTGCCATGAATCGATAAATCCCAAAAAGAAAGGGTGGTACAGGGGTTCTCCCCCTTGAAAATTTTGATTCCTAGATGGCGGGAAATGAGCTTTCCCGACATTTGAAGTGTGTTTTAATTATGTTATGTTGTTCAAAATTCTAATTTTCTTAACGTAACAAAAAAAAAAAAAAATCAGCTCACGGGTCCTGGAAAGGTAGGTCTAGAATTCTTTTTCTTTTCCCCTTTTAGAATTCTTTTCCCCCTTTTTTTTGGCCCAAGGGAGGGGTCAGGACCCATGACCCCCCTCCCCCATATCCGCCAATGTGAATTGCGATAAAATGTAACTCGGTCGGGTACTGGATAAACATTCTCTTTCCCATCCTTCTCCTCCTTCTTCCCTCCTCCCTTTTCTTGCATTTCCGATCATACAAAAATCTCCAGACATTATTATTATTATTATTATTATCAAGGTATCTTTTATTCATAAACAAAATCAAAATACATTAAAAAAAACATTTCTGGCAGTTCACAGAACTGAATTGCGAAAACGTTAAAAATACATTATTTATGAAATTATTAGTTATTTCAATTAAGATTCAAATTCTTATTACTGTACAAATTATTTATAAAATTATTTTAATATATGTACAAATTAAGGAATTGAACATTCAGAAAGACATAAACATTTAAAAATTTACAACATAACAAGCAATATAAATAATCAGGACATAGATAAAAAAAACAAAAAAGCACAAAACAAGGGAGGTTTTACTGAGATGTGCTGAGGAAGAAAGGGTTCATAAAGAAAGAAAGCAGAGAAAGGAAAAAAAAAGATGAATTATTGTCCTTTTTCTTTCCCTACCCCTCCCTCTTCCATATTCTCCACTCTATAGGTTTTATGATTACAAGCTTTTATTTGATTATTTATTTTTATTGAGGATCCTGACCATAGATGGCACAGGGCTGGAGTAGAACCTCTCTGTTTCACACTTATATTCCTTGTATGCAAAGTTATTGCGTTTTGACATATTGTGAGTATTACAGGATGTTGGAAACCAGGATTTAAAAAGATCAGATTCAGATGATTTGATAGCAAAGCGGTTACAGAGAGTGTCTCTACGGGTGGAGAGCCTCTCGAGACTCAGAACAGATAGGGCCGAATCATATGAAGTATAATTTTTTATCTCCCAAAAAAAGGCGGGGTGCGGCCCCCCGCTAAATCTGCCCCTGAAAATCTGTCTCTTATACACATCTTTCTAACACTGGGCGGACATAGCTCTTGTAAATTTCAACTAATTCATCTTGGCTAAAACCGGCACGTTTTAGTGACCAAAGAATAAATAGTTTACGATTCGCTTTATTACATATGGATTGGGTATTGCTCTCCCATTTGAGATTTTGGTCAAGTAGAACACCCAGTAACTTTACACTTTGGGTCTCAGGGAGGGTCTGACCCATAATTTGAAGATCCAATTCTGGTAAATGTTTACGACCAAAGTAGAATCTGATGATTGAACATTAAACCAGGACACAATTTGGTAGGGTTCAATTTGAAATTTGATTCTTCAGACCATTGCTGTAAGGCATCAAGGGCTTCCTGTAGTCTACTAGGGTTTCCAACCCTCAGGGATTCACCAAGTGACTGATCATCTA
>NW_022704992.1:2223978-2250963 GCF_011630105.1 Anneissia japonica | reverse complement strand
GTGAAGAAAATATTGTATGAACTTGCTTTAATAATGGATCTTTCTGGAGTGTTAATCTAAACTTACTAATCAGAATAGGACCAGAGATACGCGACGCGTATGTCACAATACGTGTTTACGTGCGCTTTTTCGCTGTCGTTTTATTAGACCTTAGCAACAACAATAACCAAAGGTCGGGGCTTAGCTGAAAGTTACATTGAATGATGTACGGTATATTCTAATAATGACTGTATGTGCACACAATTATTTTTGTACAGTAGTTCTCATACAACGACCGTGCGTTGTGCAGTTCGAGGTGTTCCAGTTATGTAGGCCCATGAATATATGGGAGATCTACTCGATGTAGCTGCTACATTCCTGAACAAATAACTTTATTAACGTGGTTCTGCGTATGTTTATATTAACGTCAGACTCCGGAGGAAAAACTTTTTTTGTATGTATTATTCAAATTCCCCTCCCCCAGTTTTTAAATATTCAAAAATCTGTAACTCATTCACCGTTCCCCAGTTTTTCGTCAAACAACTTTTTTCTGTCTTAGGAAAATCAGTTCTATAACATATCAGCATTTTTTTTAATAATAAAGAGAAGGATGAGTGCTGGCTCCACATTTTATGACGTCAAACGAGTCACTGTATTTCTATCAGAACTCCACATGACACCTGGACAGACATGACACCTGTATAACGTGTAGGCCAGTGCCACAGCCACGCAAACCGATGCGGCACCGTTCAGGTCTCGACCTAAACAACTTGCATCTATATTTTGACATAACAAGGTCAAAACAAATTGTATCTGCTCAAAACTTACTATCCTGGATGTGTTATCGAAGTATTCTTTCCAATGCTGACTGATATAATTGACGCAGATTTGACGACGTCAGAACCACATTGAAGGCAATGACCATCTAGAACTGACCGATAATATAGACCAACAGATAGCACTTAGGGCGCCGCGTTGCCTAATATAAAACCTGGGATAAAATGTCCCAGGGAGATGTCCAAAAGGAGGGGGTGGGGGCCGAAAGTTGGGCCGATCGAGACAACACAGTCCTAGGGGGTCCGGGGCATGCCCCCGCGAAATTTTTGTTCTAGACGCCCGAAAATAATATATGAGGCGTTCTGAGCTATCATTTTTTCTTTTTCTGTCTTTTTTCATTTTTTTTTCTCCCAAAAAAAGGCGGGGTGCGGCCCCCCGCTAAATCCGCCCCTGAAAATAATGCTTTTCCTACTGTAATGATTTTGCAGTTCATGAATGACACTCTAAAATTGACTAAAGAAGCAAATTTCAAATGTGTAAATTGTCAGTGCTTCCGGAGTCTTCCCCCAGATACCTCCTTCGAGCGATTCTGTACTGGCCCCTGTTCCCGCCCATTTATGCTCCCATGAGTGTATATATCCCCCTCCAGTAGGACAAACCATGGATTATTTACTTTCGATCTTTGGGTTTATCTAAATGATCATCGATAAACTCAACGAGTAAAAAATCTCATCGAACTTAAGAAATTGTAATTACTGAGAAATATGGAATTACTAAGTTGATCATGATCCATATATAATATACAGTAAATTCAAATTCATTTTTCCCAGCTGACGATTGATCAAAATCGGTTAAATTCCGACAGATACTCTGATTCAAATTGACAAAGCCTACTGTGCATGACTAATTTCAAAACCTGCAGTAAGTCTCCGCCTTACCAGTACTTACATGCCTGCTTCCATCAATTGAAATGTCAACATGATATTTTTTGCACCAGGCAGACAAATCTTTCAAATCTAAACTACTACAAATCCCCCCACAAGTTACGACACGGGCTAGGCCTATTCCTTTATGCGAAAGAAACGAACTCACTCACAAAAATATCCAGTATGTACTTATTGATCATTGGTTTCGTTTGCCATTATCAATATGCATATGCTGGTATTATCGGTTGTTTGGTTGTTTGCATAAGTACCATCAATGCGAATTTGATTGAATAATTTGTACTTCTTGTTAAATTATGTGGTTTGTCTTTTTTTTTTTTTTTTTATCACTGAAACATTCACTGCAAGCCTGGATATGGGTATTGCTATGTCATGCGGTCTTTACAAAGAGGAATGCAGTCGTCATTTTAACTAGACACGTCGTATAACAACTCAAATCTTGGCATGGGAAAATACATGCTAGGCCTATTTCGATTTGTCTTTATCTTCTTTAGCATGATCAGTTAGGCCTACACCCGAAAGGAACGAACGGGGAGGTTATTGTTTTGTGCGTGTACGGAGTAGGCTAGGACTAACAATAATGAATAACAAAGCCGCGTTTGACAGTGCACATAGTGAACGATCCGCATCAGGATTATGTAACACGGCTATATATTCCTATTCTGTTGACAGCTAAAAGTTTCATATAGTATATATTGATATTATTAGTAGAATGTAGAATATGCGGACATCCTGATGGTGTGGCGTTAAAAGCTAAACGCCACAACATTGTGGATTTTGGGAAATTTGATTTGATTTTTAGAATACTGACATAGCAGACAGGAATGCATTTACTGTAGAACTGTGAAAATAATTCCCAGGGTACCGTAATGTCAATCATTTTGGAATTTTGGAAAACCTTATTAATAACAATGAATCCGGGTCTGATCAGAAGCATTAGTATTGACGTACATATGAAAAATAAAGGTCAATGTAATAAACGATATTTAAAGCATTACATTTGAATGAGAAAAACAAAACAAAGAAAGTACCTCATTACATATTATGATAATACTGTAAAAGCAGTCTCAGAGGAAACCATGGTTGAATTCGAAATTGATAAGCGAAAGCTAAAATGTAAACTTACCCATATATATATGTATGTATGTATATATATATATATATATATATAATATAAATCATCAAAGGTACATATACAGTGTTAACGGCTAACTTCCTTCAATATTATATATATATATACACGGAGAATAATTGGTCTAGACTGATATTCTGAACAATATTGGATTTTCACGATGTTTTCACAATCTATTGGAGATATAAACAACGCCTTTCTGAACTTCTAGCGGCATTTCCTACCATCATTACCAAGTTTGGATGAACTTAAAAGTATTTTCCGTCAGCAAATAAGTTGCGAATTCATTTGTGCATTCACTTAAAATCTTTGAGTCGATCTCAACATTTCCACTTTTCTTTTGTAGATCATTAATAACTTGTCATTGAATTGGAGGTGAGAATCTATTTTAAACTTGTCTGGGACCTTGGAGATGTTTCAAAATCAGTCGGGGGTCGGCTGACTCCTGTCGGGAATTATAGTTATGGTAATGTATCTTAATATGCCAATTTGAATATGCCCGTTTTAGTTATATCAGATATTATATAACGTAGCTTTTCAAGGTTGTTGCTTCACATTATTATCCCTGATGGAATATTCCATAATGTTGCAGCTTAGTCAGCGCGTTGGCATTCAAACTTACCAGCCACCCACTTATCACTCAGAAGAGAGACATGGGTAAGGTCCGTGCCTAAAGAACAGTGTTCAGCTTGTGGTCAGTGGCGTAATGACGAGTCACGGGCCAGAGAGACGTGGGTATGGTGTTAAGATTGTGGCGAACCAAGGGGAGCGTCTGAAAAAAACACAAGGCTACTGTCACTACGAGATGTACGGTACGGTAATAATTAGGATATGAAATCAGTAGACAAGAAATGTAATTCTATTCCAATCCATCCATACATACAATAACATCCAGTTATAATTATATAGCAACAGCTCGACAATTTATTTTCCTCTTTCTATTATTGCATGGTTTTGAACAGGATCAAACCTGGGTTTCTGTTACATTCTTTTATTGTTTTGAATAAAGAATGACTCCATGATGCATAATTCAACATAAGATGACTAAGTTCATCTCATCAGGATTCTTGCTGAGACTACAGATATTAAGATGAAACCATCTTTGAATCATTTTACGATGATATACTGGAAACGTTTTAATAAAATTAGTATTTAAAGATTTATGAATTATACATGGTAAAATCAAAGAAAAACTATACAGTTAACATTCAATAAAACTAAAAACATCTATATTTTAATCTGTATTTTATAGTAAGAAAATTGATTCAAAATGTACTACGCTAATGATATAATGATGATCAAAGTATTCAGAAATGTTGGGACGGCAACATTTTAGAACAAGATTCACTCGATCATGTGTTGGTGAACGATATCACAAACAATGTTTCATTATATGTAGCGGCCTCACAGTTGGTCAGGTTTCTCACGATCACATCATTTGGCCTTAGATCATAACACAGGTTAAATCATTAAATAGTTTAATCGAATATTCAGTTTTGAAGGGGATCTTCTATTCGATTTAGATATTTTTCCAGCAAGGTTAAGAGGAAAGAAAACAGGAAACATTTTCTTCACGGATTTCCTCTTCTGACTTTTGATAAAGCTCTGGACATCCCACCTATTTCTTAGTCGTACAGCTAATAATCTGGAAAAGGTGCAGCAGTATGCCTATTTATTCTTGTAGAGAGTCGCATACAAAAGAAATAAAACAATTATCGTCTAGTTCTTTTCCCGTGTAGTCTGTCTGTTACTACTGTATACGCTTCCTGTGAGTGTAAAGGCCAACTCAGACAGTGTCGGCCGACGCAGCCCGACCCGATTTATCGTCGGGGATAGTCTTAAGCCGTCGTGAGAAATATTAAACATGTTTAATATTCTACTACGCGACTGCCCCCGACGCATGCACACCATCGCGTCTGCGTTAAACTCACACAGACCCGACGCGACAACAAATCGCGTCGGGCTGTGTCGTACGACGCCGCTGAGTTGGCCTTTAGACAACACGAAACCGTCTGCTGGTTGTCGGTGGCAGTCTGAACAGATCGTCATTAAAAACACGACCGTTGCGCATGTCGTGGCATTGCGTTCTCCCATAGAATCGTGTCGGCCGACGACCGTCGGGCCTAATGAGTGCCCGGCTTAGAGCCGTTGACGTAACCAGGGGCGCAGCCAGAGGGAGTCACGGAGGTCCTGACCCCCGGCCCCTGCAGATTAAAAAAAAAATGAAAACCGAGAAAAAAAGATAATATGTTCGTTAACTGCTAGGGATTTTAAATCGGCAAGTTACTTAAGTAAACATACGGTACCGTCAGCAGTTTTAATAATGAATTTTGTTTTGTATGTTTTTTTTTTAAATTATTACTGTAAAAATATTTTGGTTTACAGGCCTGATGGTGAGGATGCATCCCCACGCCCCCCCCCCTCCCAACCACAAACTTCAAAAGGTCAATTTTTTTAAATTAGATGTTTCACTCAAATCGTGTACAATCACGAAATGGTTTCATTCTACACTTGTTTATGTTGTGGATACAATAGAAGATTTTGTTTTAATGCTTTGTATATACCGGAATTCGTCACGAATGATTTACCCCCAATAAAGTTTTAACCACAAATCTATAACAAAGAAAATGATTTGTCCAGGGTGGGGGACCGACCAATTAACCAACCATGGACGGATCGACCGACAAAGCTAATAAAGATGTTTATAGCACGCATCTTATTCATGAAGTATTCATTATTCAGTCTTAAAACGTTAAAACCGCAATTCTTATTTATTATTCTTCCCCTGGACCCCACCACGGGGCCTTTGAAACTCATTAGCCCCAGCCTACATCTGCTTATACCAATTGAAAGCACGCTTCTATTCAGTATTCAATTGTTTAGCACCATAAACGTAAATTTTTCCGGGGCCTTCGGGCCGCTGCAACCCCGACTGTAGGCCCTTGGCGGCCTCTGGCTAAGACAGTTGCTCATGCCATTTCAAGAACTCTTTGTTATTAATTACGGTTGTTACATATTTTTGGACACAAATTGTATGTGTTTTCTATTAAGTTAATAGTGGAGTTGAATAGCTCAGTGGTTAAGATGCTTGCCTTCTGATCCCAGGGTTCTGGGTTCAAATCCTGTAACAAATGGACATTCTCTCACGACTAAAATCAACTTCACTCCCTAAGCCTCATAAAGAGACATAATAATAAAACATCATTCCCATCCTATAAATGGCAAGTGTACATGCTGTTGGATGTGAAGGAAATTATTTAAAAAAAATTACCGACATCCGTCACGATTTATTTACACCAAAATATTTTTAAGTGAAAGATGATAAATACAGAAAGAATGATTCGTCGTGGGAGAACCGAACAACCGACTGACAAAGCTAGTGAAGCACGCATCATAATTATTCATTATCAGCCTGGTCTTTAAGACACAAAAACGCGATTATGTCTGTGGATTTCGGCCCCTGGCCGGGGTCTTTGGCGGCCAAATGGCCCAGCCTAGATTCGCAAAAAATGTTGCGCCGTACGGATTTATCAGAAATTACCATTAATCAGGATACACAGTCTGTACCGTGAGCAGTATTAGCCTATTGTGATATTCGGCTCCACTTAATATGTCGACTTGCATGCCTACATGATATATGAGTGTGACTTGAAATTCAGTAGGCCTACATGTATGCGTATCCAGACCCTATAGAAGGAAACCACTTCAAAATCGAGACATGCTGATTTGGAACGCGGGACACCTGATGGAAATGGGAACGCACTGTCTTGTAGCACGTAAAATGACGCAAAGTTTTTCCCGGGCCTTCGGCTCCCTGGCCCCCAGTCAAAGTTGCTCGCTTCACTGACCTCCCTTGCATTCCATCCTGGCTGCGCCCCTGGACGTCTTCATCTGGCATTCTGTCCCCCCAATTACATGGAACCATGCCACATTGAAAGCTCATCTATCCACGCTGTCTTGCGTCGTCCCCTTTTGTATTTTCTTGGCACTTTACCCTCAATAGCACAAAGACTACGTTTCCAGTGGTCATATTTGGCATTTTATCTCTTCCTTATTTCTGTTGTAGGCCATTTTCAATTTATCCGGTCATATTTCGGACGCATAGAACGCGTCTTCATGCGTTTTCCATAGCGTGGCCGGCCGACAACGTCGCGGCGCATCGGGCGCATTGAGTGCCCGGCTTTTTATAGTGCTAAAGTTCTGTCCCGGTTCAAATTTTATTTGACAAAAACTTGTGACCTGTCTAAATATGGTCATGATGACATCACATGACCATATAGGCACATCATGACTATAATTGATCATACAACAGTTTTTTGTCAAAAAAATATTTTGTTAATCTGGAGTTTAAATCATGTTTTCAGCTTTCAGAAGCCCAAAGATTTGACGCTGAGTCACATGCTTATTACTGACGTACGCTGCCTACCAGGACCTTGTATTTTCTTCTTGATTAGCCTAATTGATGAAATGCAATGTAATTCTATTCGACAGCATTTTATCAGAGTAGGACAATATTAAAATATTCAGTATGTAGTTCAACGTTATAATGAAAAATATGAAATTGATTACCGTTTTTAGGCGTCGATTTAGCGAGGCGATACATGCTGAAATGCTATGCCAAGCTCTGAATTCCGTGTAACTTATGCCAAGTATTGAAACTTTTGACCTCACCAAGACATTAATCGCGCATATTTCAAATTAACTTTGGACATTTTGGCTGACCCATGGGGACACGCAGCAATAGCGCATCACCAACAGACATGTAACATATACAAATAATATTGCCTTTTAACCCGCATACTTATCATGTGAAGGTTGTTTGAGGAGCTGAGCTATCAGACACAATTCAAACTTGACGTCTTAACATGGTGCTAACCGACCGGGGTATGCAGCTCTAGGCAAGAACATTACAGCCACACGTGGATTCCGCTGGACTCGCTTCTCAAGGACGAATCCATGATTTTTGCCGGCAATTGAGGACAACGGTATCCAAAGTTTCCCAGAAGTCGTGGGAGTCTCCTGGAAATCGGGAAAGCCTCCCGCACTCCCACAACAAGCAAGAATCTCCCGGAAAATAACCCATCTCACGCAAATTCATGAAATTTGCATGTTTTTACTACTTAAATATCAATTTTCTAACAATTGTCTAACGAAAGTCAGTGCCGACGGATAATAAGCAAATATAGAAAAATATAAAGCTCATTCAATAGATCTCCCTTATGGGATTTCTTACAACTTGGGACCCCTAGGAACATAGACCATATGTTACGAGAGGAAGGTTTTAGGTTATACTTCAGGGTTTTAGCCATTTCGATCTATTTTCTAAATGATTTTACACTTGCCTATAGTGTTTTGGCTGCTGCTGGGTGGAGTTGGGACGCGAGCGCACCTTTCGCCACTCATGATCAGCCACTGTGTATTCTGAATTTTCGACAAAAGAATCTGTCAATACATGGCTTATTCATTGCTTACGATGAACCAGCGCTTTTCAGTCACATAAAAACAAACCATACGACACTAATTTAATGTTTCTTTGATACAACCAAATACATGCCGTTCCAATTCTAAAAACAATATGACATGGCTAGGTGCATAAATGTAATTGTAACTGGAGTTGATTGGATCATGGATTACTGATCCAAAGCACATGTTGAAAATGGACTGCCTACAAATCCAAATGATTAAAGTATCAAGGAGGATTTTCTAAAATACTTGAACTAAATTGAACTTGTTGAAGTCAATACCGTCTGCCAATTCGTTTATGCAAGTCCTAATGTTACAAAATTGATGTAATTTATAGGGGGCGTCCTACCCTCGAACAGGCAAATATTCCTTGTGAATCTAGGTTAGAGTATGAAATGTTGGGTTAGATACGCATGCCCTAAGCTAAGATTTAGCCTACAGACATAGACTTTAAATCACTCAACGTCAATATGAAACTTGTCAATATTATAGGACAGTTATCTACCAACGAACTCTTTTTTTCCTTTATCGTGATTTTATACTCCTTAATCTCGGCGACATTCTTTTTTACATTAACCTTTTTAGAGATTTTTCTGAGTAAAATAGAACGGAAATCAAAGCCAGCTGTAACTGAGTAGCCAATAAGAAAAGAACAAAGACGAGGGGGTCAGGCTTTTTCGCAGCTTTTAATTTTGATCAAAAACCAGATGACAGGACAAAGGTAGTAGTGAGGAGAGTTTAGAATTGTTAAATTGTTTTCCAATTTGATTAAATTTATTTCAATCACACCTCAAGCTATGGTTAATAATGCAAGGCTGATTTAATTTTGTTGTTTTAATTTGGTTGTGATGTTTGACTGTGTAAGTTAGTTGTCTTGAATTTGTATGTGTCATCGTGCAAATCTCTGTAATCGATCAAGCATTAAAACTTCTGTTGTTCAACAAGTGCTTGTGTTTCTTATAATCCAGATCTTGCTACCGTTTTGGAAGCGCATGTCAGGTCAAAATACTTGAATTGTTTTTTTTTTTGTTTTTTGTTTTTTTTTTACAATAAAAAAAACTATCAATAATGAGAAAATACATTAAATAAATCAAATAAGGTGAACTAGAGCAGTCGGGTAATTTCATAAACGCATCTTTTTTCTGTTAGTGTGTGTAAGCTTTATTTATGTATAATTGTACGATGCATAGAAGATTGATATAATTCAGTGGTAACATGCAAAAACATATTCCTTTGAATTTGCTGATTATTTTTGGTTATCTCTGTTTGTTTATTTTACATATCTGTTTTTCATTATTAAATTATGCGTTTCTACATTTCCTTTTGTCTGTCTTATGTTCCAAATTTTGGCCTAAGCCTATATGGTAACCTTTTACAACAACTCTTTTGTCTCTGTAGATGACACGTTAATCATTAAACTATGTACAAGTTTAGAAAAAAATGTCTGTCAGAAAAATATTGTGTGTGGTCTATTTTCATTTTTTATCACCTGTTATCATTATGACATTCAACAGAATTAGTATAGGCTATAACGACGTCAGAATAATTCAAGAATTAAAAAAAAAGCGATATCACTGTAATTCTGAGGATTCATTCCTATAATGGACGGCCGTGATAATATCATGTGTGATATATTGTATCAATATAGCTGAACAATAAGCAACAATAATATAATAAAAAAAAACACAATACATTGAAATACTGATATATATTAGGCCTAATAATAATAATAAAAATAATAATAATGATAACGATAATGATGATAAGAATGTCAACATTAAAGGTTCTTCAATTTTGAGTTACAATCAGCAGTATTAAAGTAGTATAGGTAGTCGGGACCTACCTAAAAAATAACAATTTTGATGAAATCACAGTTAAAATTGTATTTTCTGTTAAGGAAACAAACAACATTATTTTCGCACTCCTAGTCACTAATCTTCCTTCAACATCTTAACTAGAATTTACATATTTATTAATGAGTCATTATTAAACCGGATATAGGATGTAAATTGCCATATTAAGTGAATATATGTCCGGTTCATACAGCTTTGAAGATGAGGAACTAATGAAAATCCAAGCATTACCCTATATCTTATATAGGCCTACGGCTTTTATTATTATGTAGATATATGCATATTGGCTCGTACAAAAAGTACCGTACGCATCGGCCTTTATAGGCAAGAGAATTACAAAAATAATGCAATACATTTTTTTTATAGACATAGGCCCTACATTTGATTTTTGTTGGCACTATATATTTGTTTTAACATGAAAGAGATTTATTTAATGTATCGTAATTGTAACTGCCATGTAGTACTAGTCTTTGTATTACCGGAATTTCCGAATTGTCTCAATCAAGCCAAAATAAATATACATAATATCTGGGATAATGATGACTATATTTGTCATACCTATTAAAAGGTTTCCACAGAAAAGATACATTTGCGATCAACTCAAATTTTCCAAAAAATATGTGTAAATTATGAAGAAATCTCAAACTTAACGTCTAACATCATGCATGCTATTTATAGGCCTACACGGAATGTACATTCGGCAGTGTCTTTGGACCTACATAAGATTAATTTGAGCTTTAGCATGTACTGACTGTATACAACCTACTAATGCTTTAATTATTTCATATTACGAGGGCATCGTTTAGGCCAACATATACTTTTTATTCAGTCAAGTAAGAAGAGTTTAATAATCAATTGGACTTGTTTAGGCCTATGGTAGTCCTACACTGCTAGAGTACATACGTTAGCTTGACGAATAAAATTATAATATTAGGCATAACATTGGGTCTCGATGGTCAAGGTGTCACAGGTTCGTTGCAGTTGCTTTCACTTTGTACCACTAATTATTTTTTAAAAAAAACCTCGAAGATCTAAACTGAGATTAATAAACCATACACAAAGTGATGAATCACTTGCGGTAGATAACAATGCACCTTCAAACCACCAACTGTCAAATTGTTTAAGGCTTTCACAATCAAGTTTCGTAAAAATTAGTTTTTAAGTTGTCATGAATTAAGAACAATCTACTACCGTTAAACTGGACATCTTTAAAATACCTTGGAAACTGGCTGAATGTATCTCCAAACCAATTCTACAAACCACTATCAATTTATTTCAGACTTTCGCAATCAAGGTTCCATGAAAATTAGTTTTAAGTTGTCATAATTTGCAAGCTTACGATAACGAATATGGTTACGTCATCAAATTTTGAGACAACCCTTTCCCCTACAGTAGCATATTTGTCACAAATTAAGCGATTGTATGAATCAAGGATCATATTCAGCTCGATCAGCATATTGCCAAGAATATTTTAGGCATGAATGACGATAATGATAATGACGTAATCGTATTCGTTATCGTTTTCGTAAGGTTGTGAAATCTCCCTATTAAGAACAATCTACTACTGTTAAAATCGGACATTTTAAAAGATACCGTGAAACTGCCTGAATGCGTGTATAACGAATAATACTGGGAAGCTCTTCGATGTGCGAGGGATAAACAATTATTTTAAGAAGATAATGCAATTGAAATTACACAGAAATATCAGACACAAGTTTGAACTTTCGTTCCATGCGTCGTGTTGAAGTTTAAAATCAAAAATATAAAACACATGTTTTGGCAGTGCTTCAGATTTCGATTTCAATTCTCTTCAATAAAGTTATAATTCCATAATTCATCTTTATTAATCGATTTGAACCGTCCGTAGACAAATAGGGGACTCGACTTTCGAGAACTAAGTTTTAAGTTGATTCGTTATATAAAGATATACTCTATAAAAACATTCAAAAACATACAATTAAAATAATATTGCTCATTTGAAAGTCGTTGACAAATTCCAATTTTCGAAATGATTGTTTTCGCTAAGGAAAATCCCTAAATTATCAGGATCTATGTAAAGAACAGAATGGGTATTATTTTGGCGTGTGTTAAAAATATTTCCTCATTTTAATTTTCATTCCAAAAGCTACCGGTAATAACTTACTTAAATATTCAGAGGAAGTCTATAGTT
The DNA here is from genome assembly GCF_011630105.1 of Anneissia japonica. Classification (NCBI taxonomy): domain Eukaryota; kingdom Metazoa; phylum Echinodermata; class Crinoidea; order Comatulida; family Comatulidae; genus Anneissia; species Anneissia japonica. The sequence goes on along the minus strand of NW_022704992.1, from coordinate 2,238,645 downwards.
GCCATGCCTGGAAGGTAACAGAAAGGGAAGTGTCTAAAGCGATGATGATCTTTTGAAGAGAATGATAGTTATCGGTTTTTAAAGGGTCTGTCCATCAAATCATGACGACTGCTATGCTGGCATATCCTCAAATACGAAGTAGAAGAAAGTTTTGCAGACTGTTATGTCATTAGTAATAATTTCTCTACGAACTCACTGACTCTCAACAAATTAAGAATTGTGTTCACCAGCAACTTAACCCTTAAGAATAGAGGCCCGTATCACAGGGATAATGGTATCCTGTAAATTCGGCCCTGAGTCTGAATCCATAATCTACTAAGAGTCTTGAAAAGGGTGGGGTGGGGGGGGGGGCGCTGGGTGAGTGGCGTTGCACCTCCGGGAACTAGATTCTAGCTCATTGTTTAAAAAACTATAACGAACCAATACAGAAGATTATACGTTATGAAAGCTATTTGACGCTAGGTGGCGCCCCTATCTTATCTTTTAACAGTTGATGATGCTAAAATTTAGGCTGCATGTCGACATAAGTTTTTCTAATATTACACAAACATGGTATTCAAACTGAACACTATTAATAATTCCTTCCGACGTTAATACATAATGAATTCAAGAACAGTTAAATAAGGCAAAAGAAAAAAAAACAAAAAAAAACTAACTAGTGCTAACTTTTAATGTGTCCTTTAATGTCTTTCAACATTCTTGATACTACAGCCATCAAGCATAATTATTCGTTTTCTTTCAAATTTTAGAGCCTAAAGCACTAATCATTAATTAAATTTACTAATTAATAAAAATAATAATATGTCAGTCTTATAGAGCACTTCATGCATAAATCCTCTAAGCGCTTCACATTACTACCCCGGTCATTGGATCAAACACTTATGAAACACATCCGTAGCTCCCTGGGGAGAATTCCATAATTTTGCATAATAATTATAAACAATAATAATATAGCAATAATAAAACAAATTTTAATGTATGCAGATTGTGAATTCCGAAGTTTTGGTGCTGCAGAAGAATATGTTATGCCAACAGTCCTGTAGGCTTTGGAGGGAACGGAAAGTGAAAACTTATCGTTTGAGCTGAGTGTCCTGGAAATGTATGCACTTTGCTTAAGATGAAATGCTTTAAAAGTGATGAGTAAGATCGTGGAACTAACATGTCAGAAAACCATAGAATTGAGTAAGACACAATACTTTAAAAAACTCAAATAATATTTATTCATACATATTTTCAATATTTGTTTAATATGTTTTCGAAATACAGCAAGTCAATTAATTTATACAGTATTTCATTTTATATTTCTAATATTGCTTTCACTGACTTGTCATTAAATACAGTATACATATGTTATCTTTGAAGAGAAACAACCTTACTCAGCTTTCCTTGAGAATCAACTTATATACTTTACACATACCAGAAGTGACATAGTTTGGAAGTCTTTGAGTGAGATTCTTAACTGGATAAACCTACTAATAATCCCAGTTCATTTTAGAACACCCCCATCCCCTCAGCATGCCCAAAGAACGTCGACAAAGGAATGAGAATGTTCTATGGGTAGGAACTGTGGTTTGCTGAGATGGACGAACAGTTCTATTTTTGTCATGGTGGTGTTCTTAAAGGTAGAGTCGCAATTAGTCAGTTTATCCAGTAAGTTTTCACACAATAGCCAAATGATTCTTACTGCTACCTTCGTCCTGTTCCCTCGTTCTTCATTTTGAATTGTTCTAATCTTTCTGTTTCTGGCAACATTGAGTTAAGCATGTTCATTGTTGGTATAAGCTGATCAACAGCCATCTGGATACGTTTCACTGTTGATGACATTTCATTTATCTTCTGAATATGTTCTGCATATTTTGCAAATTTCTTTTGCCGTTCAGATAATGTATTTGTTATTGCACTGATTTCTGAATCAATCTGAAAAACAAAAAATTATTCATTCATCCTTTTAAAGATAATGGCTGAACAAAACAGAGACAACATTTCAAATGTTACAACATAAGGCCATATTAATTTAATGTTCATCTCAAAGCTCATTTGCGCATTTGTAAATTCATGCATGTTGTTATCACCTAAAAAGGTAGAAAAATCTTTTTTCAAAAGAAATTCGTTTTCTTACAGTAGCCTAATTTGTGTTAACACACTATAATTCGTAAGTGAAGAGCACCCTCTAACAGGAATTTTAAAAGCCAGTATTGTTTACATCTATAATTATTTTTTTTGTTTTCAGCTTTAAAACGCAACACAACAGTGATTGATTGATTTATTGAATGATCAAAATAGATATTAAACAAGTGTCCATGGATGCAGTGTTTGAGCAAAATCCACAATCTAGGTATGTAAAATAGTAAAGACTTCTGATGAAAAACGTACTGTACTTGTGTAGGGACCTACAGTGAGATCAGGCTGGCTAGGCCCCTCAGTTTAGACTATCTGCTTTGGCCAAGATCGAGTTTAGGTCTAGATAGGAGGGATTTTTTCCCTTCAATGAAGATATTGGCTCCTTTCCATGCAAAGATAGTTATGTTGTGCATAATCAAAAGGTGAAAATATTACAAAGCACAATGAAGCAAAACAATACAAATCAATTAGTAGAGCTGAATATTGCATCCTTCCAGCAAATGCTAACCCTGGAGTATATGTTTGTTTGTAAGATTGATTTTAAATGATGTCTGACAACATAGAAAATAAAGATGACATGACTGAAATGTAGTTTGCATCAGAGTTGTTCCATGGTGTTCATGTTCAATTCAAACATAAAAATAATGTTATTAAAACATATTAAAAAACAAAACTTGAAAAAAAAACCCTGCATTCCATATTTGATTTTTGCAAACAGGAGAGCTTTGAGACAATTAAATTAATATGGCCTAAAGGCAACATGTACACTGTATACTGACCTCTTTCACTCGTTGTGTCAGAGAATTCTGGTCAAAGGTCACAGCTTCTGAACATGATTTGAGATGTTCTTGATATCGTACCGAAAGAGCATAAAGTTTACTTGAAAAAATAAAAGCATATTCCTACTAAAACATCAAATTAAACTATAAATAGATCTGCAACACCATAAAAAATTCACTCATTTTACAGAATGATAGTCTATAATTAGATCATTTGATCTTTTTTTTTAAGCTGTATTGTAATCCAGCCATAAATGACTCATCACTTTTGAAATAAATTATGTCATGCTCTATACTCATTATGAGGCTTAAGTTCTGTCTAGATTATCAAATTTTCTTTGACAACAAACTCCTGTACACTCATATTTAGCCATGATGTGCCTATATATGGTCATGATGTGATGTCATCATGACCATATTTAGGCATGTCACAAGTTTTTGACAAATAAAATTTGATAACATGAACAGGGCTTAAAGATAGGAATAAATTATTAGAAAGTATCTGTCAGACTTAAGAGGACAATCTTTAATTAGACGGGGAAAAAATAAAAAAATAAAGAAACAGTTAAAAGCATCTTAAACACTGAAAAAATATCTACCAAAGCCAGAAATAATATACCTGTATTTTACACACTGAATAATCTTTTTAGAAATTTAAAAAAAAGTTTTAAAAATTATTAAAATATAAAGCTAAAATGTTACCTTGAATCTAGTTTATCCAACACATTTGGATCTTCCATACTCGGGACATTTAGGGTTCCTCTCATAATTGGCAGGAAAGTTGGTATATCATGCATCTTTTGCAGTTCAACATTTAAACCAGAATCTAATTTGGGAGAGGATCCCTCTGCAACTACAACTATATCATTAGCTTTCTTAGAAGTCACATCTTGTGACTTAACAGTCACCTGTTGATTTCTTTGATGAAACTCCCTGGAATCTGAAAAAAAAAAAAAATAATAAGACATTCATATGTATTTCAGATACAGATTTATACCGTAATGAAAATGGAAACATTACAAAAAAAATGATATTTAGTCAAAATGAAATTGTGTCTGGAGAAGCCAAATATGCCCAAAGAGACAAACAAATTTGATATTCCTAAATATGGTCATGATAAAATTACATCATGACCCATAAACCTTCAATTTCATTATCTATGTTTTCATTTAATTCTTATGTGTACATTTTTGAATGGAAGTAAATGACAGTTAGATGGTAATGATTAGCATTATAATTTAAGGTTTTTGTGAATTTGTACAGCTGTGACTTGGTGGTTAAGATGCCAGAGGGGAACCTGTTTTTCAAACAGTAGTGGGGGGCACAATATGTTCAGAATGGATAAGTTAGTGCGCTTATTTCAATAATGCATTAAAATTTTAAAATTTTGTGGGAAACCCCACCCCCCACCCCATTGGATTCGCATCTGGATGCTTGTTTCAAATCCAGGAGTCCTGTGTTCAAATCCTATGAGTCACTTACCTCTCTGTGACTTTTGCCTTTCAACAGAATATGATGTATATGGAACATCTTCTGAAGCAAGTGGGGGAAGGTTGTAGAGTGGTTGACTCTGCTGCGCACCCATATTTCTATTTATCCCTACAACAAGGAAGGAAAGTATTAATTTACGTCAATAAGAAAGAAAAAAGAATTTGAGCCAAGTAGTACAAAAACAGAAAGTGAATAATGGTTTTTTAATATCAATATCATGAAGTCAAAAGCCAGGCACTCACAATTGTTGGCAGACATGATTCTATGGAGATTGCAACGGCACAACAGATAGTTTTTATTGATGATCCGACTGCTACCTGCAAATAGCAGACGGAGTCGCGTCATCTAAGGGAGCAGATTTAGATTCATCGGCGGACCGTCATTTAATGCAGTGAATGCCCGGATTTAGGGTCATTTGTAGACAGCATACATGACTTTGTGTGACTCTTGCAAATATTGCATTAATGGATTTAATGGCTTAAAAAGAATAATAAATTTAAGTAATAATGATGTGATTTTCCTGAATGATGAGTTTTTAATTTTTTAATTTAATTTATAATTTGAGTTTTGTATTGTAATTTAAGTGAGCATCACAAGAAATTCCAATGTTATTTAACAAATGGCAATTAAATCAATTATGATGCCTGACAGTGTAGGCACTTATGAAAATAAGATTATCAGTAAATTCATTGGCCCAAAAGTATTTAAAAACAGCAATATTGTATATTAGTATGTATTGTCATGGAGGAATACCTCCATGGTATTATAATGCATTTATCGACAGAACATGTTGTGTGATTTCACCAAAAAGAACCGCCCAATATCTATGCACCAAATTGAAAGGTACAGTAATGTACCATGCCATATTAAGCTGATTTTGAAGTGCTTAAAAAGAAATTAATGCTTTAAAAATAATATGTACTCTAATAAATGAAAATTCTGACGATTTATATGGCTTGTGTGACCTTTTTGCCAATCGCAAAAAAAAAAAAAAAAGTTAGACAACCACAGTACTAACTGTCAGTTCTGTTAAACTAGGCTAGCTAGACTGCTGGCCTTCCTGGGGCAAGACCTAGGCGTGGGTAAGTAGTTAGTAGGTCTAGGGGGTATTCGGCCTAGGCTAGGCTACTGTATCCGCGCCAATAAAGGCCTAGCCTAGGCCTACCTACCTTTCTTGGCCTAGCTTGGCAGGCTAGGACTAGGCCTACTACTATATTATTACTACCCTAGGCTCGGCTAGGCCTCCATTGTCTTACTTAGTCTTAGATGGCCTAAAAATCATTAGTATATCCTCCATTCGATTACCTACCCTCAATAAAACTGTATAAAATGTGGACTATCACCAAAGCATTGATTTAATCGACAAAAGTGCCTAAAATTACTTTCAAACTAGGCTAGACCTATTAGCTACAGAGCAACAACTCTGAGACGACAGTTAGGCCTAGTTTTGTTTTTCTTTGCTGAGAATTCCCCTTCGACCCCATGCTCTCGATGATCGGAAGCCAATGTTTGTGTGCTGCCCTCTAGAGTCTCAGAAGCAACAACAACAACTACCGCCGACGACCACGGGGAAATTCCCACCTTGACCTCACCCCGCGAGCGAACTGATGGTAAGCCTAGGGGTATGCTAGGCCTAGACAGGATTGAGTGGTTCGTGTTGGTAAATACTGTAATTAGAGTAAGTTAAGTTATTCAGTAAAATAGCTAGCATTCAAGTGGGGTTGGATCAGTTGTGGCATAGGCCTGGGCCTACCCACCTGCATTTGATGTTCATACACGTCAATCAAGGCTCACGCATTCGAGGTCTCAAGCTTTCACGCTTAATTATGGACCAAAATGCAATATTTTATTGCCTGTAATAAAAAAAAAATATGTATAATTTCTAGCTCTCTTGCTAAATATTCATCATCTAATAGATAAAGTAGGATTTGTTTTATTATTATGCATTCTAACACAAATAAATGGTACACTACAGTAGAGGGCCGACTTGGCCTTAGATAGGCCTATAAATATAATATCTTTGATTGGTAACCAGCTGGCCATTGGGTGATTGCCGTGATTGTACTGCCTAGACCCCTAGCTAGGCCTAGCCTAGTTCTACCATCCATTATTATGGTCGATGCTTTTTTGTGAAATAACATGACGTTTTATTTACAAGCTAAACAATGTAATTCAGTACTGACATGCTGTTTGATTATGATTCATTATATAAATGATGTGATTAAATATTGAAAGTTCCTTTTCAGAAATAAGTTTATCCAAATATGTCAAATCCACGTCAACGTAAACAAAGACTTCAGGGTGGTGCCTTTGGCAGAGGGGCTGCAAGACCAGGAGCAAAACCAAGAGGACTTCCAGATCCAGAACCAGAGTCATTGGTAAATAATGAAAATGGATCCATCAGCAGGTTTGCAGGACAACAGATGGGGGTAGCTGGAGGCCAGAGTCTCACTTACGAAGATCCAAACATTGATAGAAGGGCACCTACAGAATACGAGCTAATCGAGTAAGATAAAAGAAAAAACATTCATCTTTGTGAATGTGAAAAAATTATTCATATTGAGAAGTCTATCATTGCACTTTTGTGTTTCATGATTATGAAAAAAAGAAACCATACTTTTCCCCACAGGTCTAAGATGCTTCAGGGTAAGCATTGCAATTATACAGTAGTTTATTTTCTAAAAAGTACCATAAATTATTATGTAAAACCATCTGTGAGAACTCTCATGTTTTGACATTGCATTCCTTAAAACTCTGCTGTAGTGTATAAACTATGTTTATTTTGTAGGGATAAAGGAACATATGTAATCAGTGAGAAACCTTCTGGGCCAGCCATGTGAGTTTCCTTTATTTCTAATTATTTTTAAGCTTAACCTTGTCTTTATTTAGCACAATGATACAGAATATCAAGATCAAATTACAGAAACAACACAGGTTCATACACACAAAAATGATGTGTAGTGAAATGGTAGTTCTCTGGGTGTTGATCCCCATTCTTATTTATTTAGTATAAAGAGGACCAACAGCATGGCATCCCATCCAAGGGTCGGAGGCACACCAATCCAATCAGCTCCGAGCCAATGTGCACTTTGCACCCCTAACCCAGACCGGAAAGACAGAAAGATTTTTATCTTCAGACGGTTTTAAATAATATTTAGGGCTGAAGAATTACAGACATAAAGCTCTTGTCACCGTATGATTCCAGCCTACATTAGAAGGGATATGTTGGTGGTCAGTTGAAGTTAACAATTCCATAAACAACAGCATATGCATCCATCCTTATTTTAAGTTTTTACACTCTAATTTTCTGATTCAATATGAATAAACAAATTTAAGAAAATTCAATGTGTGTGTTGACTCTTTCTGTTTCTATATATTCATTCTGATAGTTATTGTTTTCTCTAATATTCTCATAGTATTATGATGTAAAATGAATATTGTACATAGTAATTTGATAGATCATATTTGGACATTTTTTCCCCTTTAACTTCAGAATTGAATTGTATCCAGATTTTTTAAGTGAAGATGAAGCTCTAGGCATATTTAACTCTTTATGTAGCGCTTTGCCATGGTCACAAAAAATCAACAAAAAGGGTAAGTTGGATAACACTAGCCATTCACTGTATAGCAGGTGTGTTGTTGTTGCTGATGTATGTCGTGATGAACTTGATGGATTGTTTTTCATAACGATTACCAATGAAAATCAGCAGATCACATTGGCCATGAGGTCACACAGAGCACAGATGACCTGGGGCCGACGTACAGTAGTGTGCCTTGGGTCTTGGTGTACCAAACAGTTCACTACTCTGGCTTCGGGCTAATACCATCATTGTACATTACATTTTCTTATCTAGATGATTTCACATTTATGGAGCCCAGACTAACTGTCTGGTATGGTGATATCCGTTACAAGTATTCCGGAGTAACACAAGAAGCCACAAAATCGGTAGGTATATGAATAATTTGCATTTTTATTTTTAAAATTCTTCATTAGAAATAGGCAAAGGGGGTAGTCCTTGGTTCTGCATGAAATTTCCTCGTTTTTTTTTGTTTTTTTTAATGTATTTGGGTTTTCTCATCCTTAGTGGCATCCTGTACTAGAAGATTTACGTGAAAGAATAACAAAAAAAACTGGTTTGAAATTCAACTCCATGCTTGGGAACTTGTACAGAGATGGACATGATAGTGTAGCATGGCACAGTGATAACGAATATTCTCTTGGTACGAATCCTACAATTGCTTCGTTGTCATTTGGTGAAACTCGTGCTTTTCAACTACGGAAAAATCCTGAGGTACAACTTTGAAAATAATATGTATTTGTGTTAAAGATCCATTTTACTTGAATTCGGTATACTGTACTTTCAAGAAAACATTGATAGTAATGATAATGATGGGAGTGATGGTGGTGTGTAGTGATTTTATTTTATTTATTTATTTAAAAAATCTCAGATATGAAATACAAAAATATACAATAAGTATATACTGTAAAATCATATACCAATTAGAAAAGTTTGGAGAAGCACAACAAAGTAACATGTAAAATTAATATATAAACTTATTTCCATTGTGCTCAACCCCCCCCCCCCTAAAATAAATAATAAAAAACTAAAAAAAAAGAATAGCAAACAAAAACATGGTGGTTGTGGTTGGTGATGTTGAGATTATGGTGGTGGGTAGTGGTGATGATAATAATGATAGTGTTGATGAGTAACAGTAGTCGCTATTACTACCAATGTAGATGGACATATTGATAATTAATGTTCTTGAATATGATAATTATGATGTTGATTAATTATATGGTAATAATAGTATCATAATTGTTTTTATTACATCAAAAGTTTTTCTTAATCAGGTTAACAAAGATTATGATCATTGTTCTGGGAAAATTATGTTTATCAGGGTTCAAAAGTTGGGAGAAACTGCATCTGGGAGATTTTAATGAGCTTTCCAAACATTATGGTATTTAGCATAGGAACATTGACGCCTGCAAGGCTCTGGTTGTATTTTAGCTGTGCATGATAATATCCATGGGCAGATAACCTTGATAGACTATTAAACATTCATAGAATACATGGGACCCCTGGTGTATAATGACAACGATCGATGCAACTGAAAATTGAATAACCATAAAAACTCATTTTTCACGTCCTCTGCAGAATTTCGAAGACACTTACGAGTTTACAGATAAAAAGCAAATTAACCTGACCAACGGGTGTCTGTTGCTGATGAAGGGCGCTGTACAGGAAGATTGGCAGGTCTGTCTATCAATCATCATGAAACAAAAGACAGAAAGGTGTATTGTCCCCCTAAAAATGACAAAAATTCATAGAAAAAAATATTGAAATTGACTTGCCCTTTTTTTAAATAGACTAATTTCTATGTTCAAGTTGATAAATTTTGTGCTACTTCAAAATTAGCAAGTTAATTTCAAAAATAATTTTTTATGTTTTTGGGACAATACATCTTTAATATGAAATTACATTCTATATTCTTATGTCTCTTTTGTATAATTCACTTGATAAACCAACTTATACCATTCCTTTTTCAAGAAGGAAACCTTTTAAAGAAGAATTTGATCGTTGCAATGCATCACATAAACATAATATTTCGTTTTTTTCAGAATGCATTAAATTGGAAAATAGTATACTTGGGTTGTTTTTTCTTAATTGACAATGTTAAAATGTTAGTTGCGTTGCTAACCTTAAAGCAAATGTAGAAACTTGACAGGTATTTATTGACAACTGAATTAGATTTGTGGCTTAAATATTATTTTGATAGTTAAGTGCATTAAAACAAATGACAATTTTTGATGTCTTACCCAAGGAGACAAGTAGTAATGAGCTATAATTGAAGTGTTTGGTAATGGGTGTGAGTAGCGATGGTTTGAAAATAGCTGAGATTGAGAGTTAATGGTTAAAAAAAGCAAATGCCTATTGCAACGGCTCTCAATAAATCACTCTGAACAATATAATATAAGAAATAATATTAACATTTCAATTTGAAGTACTGTATATTGACTGAATCAGGATATCGTTCTGTTTCTTATAGTTACGTTAATCTGGTTTTGGTTTTTTTTGCAGCATCGAGTACCAAAGGAATACCATGACAGACGGATGAGGATTAATTTGACGTTCAGAACAATTTATTCTGAGTGATTTATTATCCACCACATAGCGTTGTACAAACCATGAAAATCTGGAATTAATGGCTTCAGTATTCTAAAAAAAATAATTAATATTGAGATAATAGTTATATATTATATATTTATTATATTTAAACATTATTAAATATACATAATACTTCGCATCACAAGGGCACACATCTCAAAGTAGGATACGCAGAAATTTGTTTTCAAAGTGTTAAAAAAAGTTCCAGTGAAACAAAAACTGTAAAATTATGAGATAAGGCACTGACAGCTTCAGTAATTTCAGAGAAATGTTTAACAAGACTACATGAATTTAGATGGAAGGTGCTAATAGAAGAGTTAATGTTTGCAAAATTTGCATTAAAACTGTCAATGAGTTCGTAATTGTATTGGACGTTGTCCACAATGACCTCGTCTTCATCTCATATTAGACTGTTTAATTTGATATCTGATGGGTCAAACATAAGGCTTACTTTAATCAAGTTTGTGATGAAGAAAGAAAAAAAATATTTTATGCACAAATTCACAATCATCAACAATACTGTTAAAAGGAGAAACCACATCTATACAGAAGCAAGTCAAGATGAACATTAATGAAAAAACAAAGAGTGTGAACAGATTGGACACCAATTTAATAAGTGAATGGATATTCCCAATAATTTAAGTATGATTCAATAACCTTTGATTGTTTAATATAATAATATCAATACGCCATCGGAATAATATAATTATGCCTATGGTTGACTTAAGAATTTGAATGAACCTTTTATTTTCCCAAGTGGACTGTGTTGACTAGAGAATGTAACATTTTGGAAGCCTCTCTTTTTTCGTATCTCGCATTGTAATTTTCATATGAAACACTGAAGTCCAAATAATATTGACTTGTTCTGAAGACAATCCAAAAAACATGTCAAATGCATGAATTTTGCAAAAAATCTCTTTCAAATGGAACTTTTAATGCTAAAATTAAGACAATTTGAGAAACATTTTTAAAGAATGAGAGTGCCATTTCTGAGCATGTACAGCAGTGGTGGTGCCAGTTGAGGGTCGGGGGGGCACAGAACCCCTGTTGGTAAACACTGTCGCCAAACAGCAACCTATTTTGTTTTGGTAAACTGCTCTAAAAATGGTTTTAGTTTAACTGTTCTAGGCATTTAGAAGTGCCTGTTCTTAAGATTGTTCCAAACACAAGGGGTGGGGGTGTGGCTGAGGTAAATTTGTTCTTTGGTGGGGAACTTGTACCTCATGTCGGACTCTCTTCGTCTGGGAATTTCTGGTGCCAGTGTAAAAAATTGTTTCATTCAAATTTTGGTTTTTCAGTTGTTGAATAGGATAACTACATTATTCTGTATTTAATTTACCTTAATATGAAGGTAGTTAGAGCCAGCAAAACTTGTGTTCCAATAAAATTACACCAGTAGAAAAAGATTTTACATTTAAATATTTAATATTGGTAATGACGAAGTTCAGTTATTCAATTAATTTCATTTACATCAATACAAAGTCATCTGCATTCATTTAACAATTCATTTCAAATTATTCATTCATCTACACAGCACTTCACCCCGAACATGGATAAATTACGATATTTTCATGCAGAGAATTTTACGTTTAAAATTTGCCAAGCTTGATTGCCTAATTTGATTTTGAAGGTCAAATCAATACTTAGGACCATTAAAAAATAGTTTTCTTGGACAGTTAATCTAGGCAGATGGGAAGATGAAGAGTCACGAGTTTATAAGAATGGTAATTGCCATTCAGCGAAAAAAGTACCTTAATGGAATATTCATCCGGGTTTTAAAGCCTTTCCTTAAAATCTTTACGCTGTCGCTACAGTCTTTTAATTGCAATCTCACCCTTTCGGTAATAGTCGGGGTGCCTTCGCGATTGCGTCAGGGCAGCTAGCAATGCACTCTGATCCGCCTGCAACGCAATCGGCAAAGTTGAAGAAAGGTTCAACCTTCCCGGCAACTGTCGCCTAGGATGAGTGCTTCTTTGAAAACCGAGCTACACCGAAAGCTGTCGGCGATAGCTTGTAGCGATTGTGTGTAAACCAAGCTTAATTTAAAGCATGAAATATTTTGTCGATGAGTATTCGCGATCGATCAATAGATGGTGATGGTGATGATGATGTAATGATGATGACGTTGACGATGATACTAATGATGGCATTGACTATCGTGCTTAGTTTGCATAATATCGATGATGACGAGGATGGTGATGTTGATATTGATCGTGAACAAAATGAACCTGATGATAATGATGTTTTGAAATGGAAACGGTAATTGACATATTGATTGACCATGGAGAGTATTTTTCCCTCGTCCAATAATAATGATTGAAATACCGATACTAATATTGAATGAAGAATATTTCTGAAGTGATCATAAGGACACGTGGGAAATATTATAAATATACGTGCACTAAATTTGATATATAAAACCAATATTAAATTGCCTAATGTATATTTCAGTAAGTTATTAGCTTTTAAAAATTAGAATGAGTAACACATTTCCTATGCCAATTAGCGGACGTTTAATGTGTATATTGTACAATAAACTTTGGTGCAAGAATCAACATTCATTTTTTATGTAGTTAGTAGCAATTATTTAAAAAAGATTTTATTTCGGAGGTTTTCCATACAATGTGCTACGGTATTAGATATTATTTATTCAGTATTATGAATAAGTGTAGGTGCAGTAGTCTGAATTTCAAACAATGAGAGAAATATGCTCTTTGAAAACTAACCATAAACAGTATGTCCTTTAGCTTATTTTACGTAGTATTCTAGAGACTGAACTATTGGTTATGTTAATAATGTATGTCCACAATCAAATACAGTACTGTAAATAATATATTACATTTTATTTTTTCTTTGACGACTAAAAGGTCATTTATTACGTCATAATAGTACAGAACAACCATGAAAACATTTCTTCACACCATTTCAAGATTTAAATCATGAATAATATCTAATATTATCTATTATTTTTCTATCTCATTTCCTAAGAATTGATCTGTTTTTAAAACAATATTCAGCATCATAACTGCATTCATTCCCTTCTCTTAAAAAATAATATTATAATATATCAAGTTTTACAGTTATTCAAATTAATATGTTATATACCGGTAATAGAACCATTAAATCTAATTTCCTATTACTATTTTAGGCCTATTACTATTTTGGAATCCAAAGCAAGTATTCTATACACTATGCCTATAATCGAATAATCTCCCGACATTACATTTGTGCTTATTGATAGTTTGCGTGGTTGATTATAGGATACAATTTAACTATTTGCGAGAGGCCTATCCCATTTGCTACACAGAGGTAATATGCCTATTCCTGTGTAAACAAACACATACTTTTTTTAAATGTCATCACATTTATTACTTCGAGGAACATTCAAAACGATTTAGTGAAACAATATTATTCATAACAACTTATTTGATGGCATTTGTTGTCAAAACTTATCAATGGTTGTTTTTTTTTTTTTTTTTTTTAAATACTCGTTTAATTCCATTTAGCGGTACATAACATCTACTATTATGCCCAGTAATATGGCATGTACTTCAAAATATATTTTATATAATATTTATGTTTTATTTTGTATAAAACAAGCCGAAAACATGTAGGTTGGGCTAATGCATACGGCCTACTCGTTTTGCTGTTGTTTCACACCAAGACATATAACAGCATGTTCACGCGTAGGTACATCAATGTACCAACGAATCTGGTATAAGTTTCGGAGATTATAGTTCAATTGAATCGATTTGCATAAAGCAGATATATGATCTGACAATTCCCCGATATTTCCAATAGATTTATTACTGTATAGTGGTATATTTAATTTCAAGGCAGACATCAGTAACCATTTTCTAAAATAATTAGATCTGCAATGAAGAATTCCGTCTTTTCATCGTTAAGACAAGCAAGGTTTGAGCCATCTAATCCCGTAATTCAAGCACACAACTATGAGGATACCAAAAGATCTCCCAGGCTCAGATGAACCTTTCTGGTTAAAATTTAAATACAATTGTATACCATCAGCAAGAAGTGATACAAAATAACATGTCTGCTAATTAGATCTCCACTGAGTTTTGTAAAAATTGAATGCAACGCAGGACCAT
>NW_022704992.1:2214586-2222869 GCF_011630105.1 Anneissia japonica | reverse complement strand
AGTGGCGGACCGTAGGGTAAATTGCAGGGTATGCTAGGTATTGGCATATCTAGGATGTACAAGGGGCCGCACGTCCTCCCCCTACCCCTGAAAAAAAATACTCGCCCATCCCACAAATCATGCTCAAGTAATTAAAAATCACCTCATATCACCTTATTTTGCGAGTTATCCCCTATGGGCTAAATAAAACGGAGAAACTGTACTACTATGTTGTTTTCATTTGTTTTAGCCAGGGTATGCACTGCATACCTTGCTTGCCTTGACGGTCCGCCACTGTATATAAACATAAATACATATTCCACAATCATGAAAATAATCAAATCAATTCGATCGCTGGGGGCGCTGTTTTAAATGCATTGTATACGACGACCTGGAGAATCTAGGCTAGATGGATTTACAGGGAGGTTTTATACCTCCCTGGATTCATTTATGGTCCATAAACACCGAGACTTCATTCACTGCTGAAACCCTTGTTAAACTTCCGTTCAGACGGTTGGGAAGCAAGCAAGTCTGTGTTACGCGTTGTAAGGCTTTCTTTCTTTGCTGATGAGATACTCTCCTTTGGTGTTGGCTCAGGTCGCTGCTGATTTCTGTTAGATCTACTGACTGTTTATATAACATTCAACAAGGTAGGCCTATAGTATTCTTTACAATCAATGTTTTTCTTAACTTAATAGTTTTTTTTTGTGTTTTTTTTTGTATTCGTTATTCAAATTCCATCAACATAGTTCAACGTTAAGGTAACACGTTACCGGCAAGGTACCGGTAACTCATTTTATAGGCCTATTCTTGGTTATTGATTTCAGTAATTTTTTGAGCTTGAATCTTTTAGGCCACATTCCCTTGATAATTTGTTGTTTAATAAGGCATTAAATCAGAAAGGAAATCAAATCGTCAGTCTATGGGCCTAATTCATTTGAAGTCAATGTAAGGGATTTTTTTGTAAAGGAAATTCGGTGGATTAAGTTTTTATTAGCCCAAATAATAAGCCTATATAATATTAAATTGTAATTCGAATATTACCACAGTGAGGGAAATATGAGGGATGCAAAAACCCTCTATACTGTAAAACAGAGAGGATGTTTTATATGATGAAACTGGTGAATATATTCAATCAAAAATCGCCTTCTGCGAATTAATAAAAAAAAACAGTCTCAATACAGTATTACATAAAGTAAACTGGTAATTATGATAGCTTTGAATAGCCGAGGTAAGACTGATATTATAGCTTCTATTATGGTTGGTGTCTGAAAAAATGCTTTGATACTTAAAAGTCAAAATATTCACAATATTCAGAAATTCTTGGTATGGGTTTTATTTGCTCCCGAAAGGGGGTGTAGAAATTACGTTTGATAGAGAGAAAAATTTGTAGAAAAATGGAAACACGACTCATCAAAGCCTATGAAATCAAAAGTTTGTCTGCTGATTATCGGTGGTGTACAAGCGAATCGTAATAAGAACGATTCGTTGTGCGCGCTTCGTCACGTTGCGTTCTCCATTGAATCGAATCGGCCGTGTGCCCGGCAGCATTTTGCCATTTCGAGACGGAGGTCACCAAGACAAACTTAATAATTATATATTCACAATAAGCATTGCCTATTTTGATTAGAGTTACATATGACGAATGTTTAACTTCCAAAAGCTTAATTGGTAAAGTGAAATGAAAATGCTTTCTAACACCGTTTAATGTTTTATGTGATGGGTATTTCCTGGAATAAAAAAACGTTTAGGCGTTAATTTGTAATTAATGTTGGCGAAATAGGCAATTAATCCTCAGTGCACGCTTTATGACGTGAAGTCGTCTGAAGGCAGGGGTGGCGCCAGAGGGGACTGGGGGGCTATAGCCCCCTCGTCGTGGAAGCCTATCACCCCCCCCCCCCCTCGTCGGGGAAGACGAATACATTCCGTCGGGAAAAAAAATTTAAAAAAAATATTTTTGCATGTCTGTTCGATTAGTAACCATATCGCCTTCATTGACCTATTTGTGTACCGTTTGTGTTAACTTTTCATCACTATAATAACAAAAACAACAACAACAACAACAATAATAATAATAATAATAATAATAGTAATAATGGTAACATAAATTCACGTGCCGTTTTATTTTAAGTTATCCGACTACCGTATATTACTTAGAATTAAGCCCATGAAACAACATATATTCATTCTTCTTCAGAATGAATTATTTACGTTTAAACATCTATTGGAACGTAAGTCAGCCGTACAGTGTCAAGTGTCAAAACAGCGTTTTGACACTATTTCTAAAAATGTCAGTGCATATTAATGTTATGTATTGAAATTTAAAAAACCCTATTTTTTTAAAAGAAAATGTGGGTTTAAAATAAACAATAGATGGAAACTTCACCCGTTAGAATTTTGATTTTCATTTTTAAAAAAATTGTATTTTCGACCTACCTCATTATTTGCCTCCATCCCCGACATTTTCCCCCTGAAAAAATTAACTTGCTCCTCACTTGACCCTCCTGATTTTTGATAATTATTAAATGAAAAAATCTATTCAACACAAATTGATAATTGAATACATCGTAATTTGCGTGCATCGTTGCTTATAGTACATCATTTTGAGTGCTTCGTTGCGTACACAGTCTGCATTGTCACACGTAACCATCATTTTGTGTGTATTGATGGGAGTCCATAGAAACCCTGCTGATTGATTCGGCCTAGTATTATATTCTCTGCCTTGAGTACATTTTAAAGACACTTGGGTGAAAAAAATCTATCAATACTAGAAAGCTTTAGATGACAAGTATATACTTTACTCCTATTTTTGTATTTTATATTGGTTGAAATATGTTGGTACCTAGTAATTTATCACATCAGAATAAAATACCATTTGAATGCACAGTGGATTAAGGATAAAATATAATCATAATACGAAATTCTACATTACTGTATTTTTTTTCGGCATTACATGACATTGTTGGAGAGTGGGTTAATTATCTTTTCTTTCAGATATTCCACAATTGTCCAACATGTCGTCAACAGAGAAAGTAGTAGTCCATTGGTACCGGCATGGTCTTCGTATTCAGGATTGCCTGACGATCCACGAGGCAGTGAAAGATCCGTGTACTTTCTATCCAATATACATCTTTGGAAAAAGTACTTCAGGTGAAACTATTATTATTATTTTATTGTTATTGTTATTCTCATTGTTATTATAATCATCATCATTATCGTCATCATCATCACCATAATATCCGAAGTTTATCCACTTTGTCCATGTCAGACTTGTTTTTTTTCCCAAGTTGTCATTCTCTTACAAAGTGATTGGCTTTTCCTCGACCAGATCCCCATTGATGCCCCAGTTGGAATCACTTAAGTTGTTTTAGATTGAATGACAACTTTAATGCTTCGTAATTTGTTTAATTCTGTAGGTATGCATAACTGCGGTGTTAACCGTTGTAAGTTTTTGATGGAGTGCATAGAAGATTTAGACCGATCATACCGGAAGCTTGGTGGCCGGTTGTACACATTCACAGGCAACCCTTTGGAAGTCTTACCTAAAATACTGAAGGTAATTAGGCCATAGTATCAGTGATTTCAGCCCCAGTGATTTGGGCCTTCCCTGTGTGTGTTACCCTCTAAACGGCATGGGACAGGTGGGTCAAAAATTAACTTTGCCCGCGCGTATTCACTATAATTAGTAGCCTAAATTCCTGTGACACTGATTACACCAGAATCCCCACCCCATTTAATTCAGCCTCTGTTATGTGTCGTTATCATAGGGCGCTCTCTAGGCCGATATTAACCACTAACGAGTTCTTTACAGCAGCATATTATCACGATTTAAAACACTAAAAAGTAATACGAAAAGTCTAATGTATGAAAACCAAAGCCTCTTACCATGCTCATCAAAAGGTCAAGCCTGCCGTCAAGCAGATCTGAGGGTGTAGCACAGAAAGATTCTGCCAACTTTTCATATAAATATAATGTATAAAAAGAACCATATTTTATTATTCTCTAAATTGGGGTGGGGAATTCCTAGTGATTTTGACCCCCAAGTATAGGCCTACCAATCGAAAAAACGTATTTGTATACGTATAAAAATTTAAACAATCCGAACATATTCTAGCATATTGTATCAGAATATATATCCAGTCGTTCCACGTGACGATTTTGTTTTCTATTTTGAGTGTAGTTACTTTGATATTTACGTCCCCTTGTTGCATTAAGTCTGTTCACTCACAGAAAAAAATATTTAAAAAATCGATCGTCGCTGAAACGAAAATTGGTTCAGACAGCCGTCGAAAGTACAATGATTAATTATGAGGTTGTAATTTCATATTGCATTCAGCCAGGTCATATTTTTATAGACAGCTGCGCTGATGACTTAAAGAAACTGTTAAAGTAATTAATAATTAATATTGATCAAAAGTATCGATCGGTATTCCCATGGTGGTATAAAATTCCCGTCTTGTTCAGATTCGCCTGAACTCACTTTTTTTCATTTATTTTTGCTATTAAGAAAGTTGGTTTTTAGTCGTCAGAAAAATATATCCAGGACCCCGGGATTAGAAGGCAATCATCTTAACCAGAATGCTATTATAATAAAAAATTTCCGATTTCGGATTTGGCTTTGCCTGATCAACAGCAATCGATCGCTACTGTCATGGAGCTATAAAATTCACTTCTTGTATAGATTCGTCTGAACTCACGTTTTCATTTGTTTTTTCTATTAAGAAGGTAAGTTAGGAAGGTTAGGCAATGTTATACAACTCCAATCCAAAATTTCCGATTTCGGATTTGGCTCAATTACGTCTTAAAATAAATAACCGCATCATGTAATCCTCCTGGATTTGCTCTTTTTAGGGGCTTTGAGGAATACTAATCCAGATCTAGACTTGTTTAGATTATTTGCAAACAGTTATTCACAAAGCTCGTTCCCATATATTGGATACAGATATTATACTGGCAGACTGTTTAAAGACTTTCCTAGTTGGAATAACTGATTTCATAATTTTAAAGTTCTGTCCAGATTACTTTGACAAAAACATGTGACATACTTAAATATGGTCATGAGGACATCACATCATGACCATATATAGGCACATCATGACTATATATGGGCATACAACACTCTTTGAAGAGCAATTCAATGTCTAACGGTTTTGTTTGAGTATTTTCAAGATTCTAATGTGGACCGACTTTAATGTAATAGACCTTCTGCTAAACCAGTGAATTTCTATCTAAGTAGTCCTAATATATTTAGTAAATAATAGTAGTATAATTAGGATTGTTAAATAATAATATTACATCTTGATAGATCCTTTCTGGTGAAATTAGGATAGTCTTTGGGCTGTCTGGATCAAGAAGTTCATGTTTGAACGGAAAAGTGACCTTTAAAGATTTCATTTGCTATCTCTAGTCTTACTGTTGTATGCAAACACAATAACCAGATGTGTATAAGAGACAGCCCCCACCCACCAACTTTCAAGGTTCCAGTTTCAAAATAAAAAAATTCTGTTTTGCCAATATCATAACAAGATGTATTGAAATTCTTTTTAATCGTTTAATTCCAATTTAATTAAATTTTATCTTTGTTGACAAAGGTATGATTCCACAACTGTATTGTTTTATTGGTTAGGGAAAAAAATGGTTATACTTTTTTTTAATTATTGTTATTATACACATAGTATCATAGACAGATGAACTTATAAAATTTGGAACTTTGATATTTTTTCTCATTTAAGATTATAAAATCTTAAGGAATAAGAAACAATTTATGTTATTGAAATATTATATTTGCAAGAGGATAAAAAACCATATTTAATAATTGTGTTGATATTAGTAGTAAGCCGTTTGTTAATATATAATGTCAACAGCAATTTGAGTGAGGGTGAAATCAAAGAAAGATGTTTTGCACTGGTGATGTACGGCTCAGACACGTGCTGACACTGTAGTTTTTGTCGTCGATTTCAGAAGAAGATTAAGAAGAATAAATGAACGGTTTAGGCAATATTGATCTCATGGCCGTTGTACGATGACTGATGTAAAATAGAAACCCTTATTGCCATGATGCCTCTTCTAGATCCAAAACGGTTAGGGTGAACAGGGAGTGGGGTGACAAATATAGAGTATACAGGTAATAAACTGTAATGCTGCGCCTAGCTTCGTGTGTAAGGCAAGTTATTGAGTCAAACATGATGAATATTGAAGTAGATATATGCAGGTAAAACATATACTATCTCATGGGCTTGTCATGCAATATAAAGAAGAATAAATGGTGCGTATGAAGGGAAGAAGATCGTACTTTTTATTTATTTTTTTTTTATTCCTTGAGGCACATGGCCAAAGATTACCAATAGCGACTTAATCATTGTCCTATTAACAGGAGACAATCATTTCACATGACAAACATAAACACACGATGCTTTACATCGACAAAGCCTCATATGAGGCTTATGGGAGTGGAGTTGTTTTGGTCGTAAGAAAAAAATAAATCCTGTTATCGTGACAGGAATTGAACTCAGTAGCCTACCTTGGGATTGTAAAGCAAGCATATTGACCACCAAACTATTCAACTCCACTACGGTAAAACACGGTAATGTATCGGAATTTTATTGAGGCTTTAAAATAGACCTCTCGCGGCTTTTACGACTAGGCTTCTATAATAACAAAGCTTCTCACTTGATTGTTTATTATTTTAGTAATGTATTGTTTCTATATGCTTAAATTTCATTATAAATATCTGGTCTATGCATGCGTCAACAAAACGAACCGTTCCTGCATTGATTGTATGGGTACACAGAATCATAGACTTCGAACCGTGATTAACTGAAGTCCCTTAAGCACGACTCTAATACTATTTGGTGTTGAAATCGTCTTCATAGAGCGGTGGAAATTACTGTGTATAATTAATTTCGTGACAACATTAAGACATCACCGTCATGCTCACGTCACTTAATTAGGCCTATATTAGTTTGTTAACACACGTTTTGTTGCACACATTTCAGTAATTAAAGAAGTTCACTATTTGTACGGAACCACGTGTCTTTAAAATTCTGACTACTATATATTTAATCCACAGGTACGACTGTCGTACACATAATATTGATTGTATCATATTGTAAATTCAGTCGTTCAGTCTTGTGCTCTGACTGTTTTTTTTTAATGTTCTTATACCTGAATAAAATAAAATAGAGTAATTGACTATATCTAATGACAAGGGTTGTAATTAATATGCATTGAAAGGCGGGCGCACTATATAGAAGATTATTAAAATAAAAGGACAAACAAAGACTTTACTATCCATACCAATCCAAATATTGTGTATAACTGACTACCCAACTGTTGTGCTTCACGATTCCGTTGGCTTAAAGTTGCGATAGAGAAAATAACCCTTTATGCATTAAGTTCGTTCACTCACAGAAAACAAAATATGTTAAAGAGTCGAGCGACGCCGGCGAATTAACGATAACGACCGTCGAAAATGTAACGGTGAGCAATTAAATCGGTTCGATTAATATTACATAAGTCATATTATTTTATAGACGATGACCTAAACAAATTGTTTAAAGTGGTTCATAATCTCATTGGGATCAACAATAATCGATCTTTACTCCTTTCTTGTTCAGATTCGTCTGAACTCACTCAACGATTTTTTGTTAATACTCACTGAAGACTAAGGATTGATGATGTGACTTCTGTAGAATTATGTGTTTTCTACATATAAATCTCTTTGACGCGTTGAAATTAATTAGCGCTTTATACACGATTTGTCGTTTAGATTCTCTGCCAAAATTTGCTCACTCTGATCAGATTAATTTGCCACCTCGATTATTCACAGAATAAACCAGCCTTTGTTTAACAAATCCGACATAAATTTGATTAATTAAACAAATATTTATTTAACAAACTTTACATTAAGGATAAGCAAATTCGAGTTAAGTCGGCAAAATAAACACTTGGTATATACATAACCATTGATCATGTATCACCGGTATCCGCCATATGACGGTTATGTGCTCATCGGTTAAGCATTAATTTCTTATGTTATCATTATCGTTATATATTATATCTATAATATTTATTATTATAAATTTAATATTATAATGTAAAATATTGTTGTTTCAGGATTGGAAGGTAACTCATCTGTCTTTTGACCAGGATCCTGAGTCGGTCTGGCAAGACAGAGACAATGCGGTCAAGCGACTGTGTGAAGCCAGTAATGTCACCTGGATTGAGAAGGTTTCACACACTCTATGGGACCCCAGATTGTGAGTTTACATCAATAGATAATTGATTAATTGGTTCATATATATA
>NW_022704992.1:2189133-2213769 GCF_011630105.1 Anneissia japonica | reverse complement strand
GTCGCAGGTTCGAGTCCCGCCAGAGGCATTTTATTACACAATTTCTTTATTCATTTATTTACAGGACTACATTCGTTGAGAGCTATGCTACACGATGTACTATTATGTCCTTTATTCGAACACTGTATTTACCTTTCTTTGATGATTTATATATAATTTAACAGTGTTAACGGCTATGATATAGTTCTTATCAATTTGAAATGCTTTCAGCTGAGATACTTAAAGTGGGTTCGGGCGATGTTGGCAAGAAATATCCAGGCGGCGAAACTGCTGCTCTTGAGCTACTCCACTTGCGGGTTCAGCTGGAGGAGAAGGTTAGTTAAGGCTTGAAATAATAAGGAATATTTCAATAAGTGTATTTGAAAAAAAAGCGATATTTTGAGGTATAACATTTCCTGAAGGCTTTTTGGCAGCGAGGAATTTGAATTTGTAATATTAATTTAGTTTATTTTAGAATATTTTTGTTACCGTATGTATTGTATTTATATTTCTATAATAGTATTAATATTATTATTGTTTTTGTTGCTATACTATCAATAATAATAATAATAATAATAATAATAATAATAATAATAATAATAATAATAATAATAATAATAATAATAATAGGCCCTATTTATTTGGATTTACCTCATTGGCACACCGTTGAAAAACAAAAGTGCATCCGAAACACCAAACTTAAAGACAAATGATACATCAAAGTACAAGAACAACTAAGACTTAAAACTATTACTATAGTTGTTAATATTATTAATATTATTACTATTATTATTATTATTATTATTATTATTGTTATTATTATCATTATCCTTTTCAATTATTAATGTTTCCATAGACGTTTGCGAAGAATGAGTTTATGCCAAACCAGACGGTTCCGGACCTCATGGGAAAACCTATGAGTATGAGTCCATACCTAAGATTTGGATGCATCTCAGTTCATCGAATGTTTTGGATGATCCGAGACACATACTGCAAAGTAAGTTCACGTTGCGTGTGAACCCGCAATTAATTCATTCATGTGCATTTTTAAATCCACACTACGCTAAAGTCCACACTGTACAGTGTATCCACACTGTAACAGTCCACATTGCAGCATGTCCTCACTGTGTACGAAGTCAACACTGTAAATATTTTGTAGGTCCCACATTCGAAATCCATGTATAGACAGGTTTAAATGGTGATTTCATGGACAGTTTACAATAGGCCTATGTTTCTCCTGGGTCGTATTTTAACAATTATTATAGAGCTATATGGGACTCAATATGTTTAATTGAATAATATATAGTAAAATCCTAGTCGGAGTAGTGTGATAAGAATTCAAATTTTCTAGCCTTCAGGTAAACTCTGCTGAGGTTGCTCCAACGTATTTGACATCTCAACTCATGTAAATATTTTGTAGGTCCCACATTCGAAATCCATGTATAGACAGGTTTAAATGGTGATTTCATGGACAGTTTACAATAGGCCTATGTTTCTCCTGGGTCGTATTTTAACAATTATTATAGAGCTATATGGGACTCAATATGTTTAATTGAATAATATATAGAAAAGTCCTAGTTGGAGTAGTGTGATAAGAATTCAAATTTTCTACTTATGCCTTCAGGTAAACTCTGCTGAGGTTGCTCCAACGTACTTGACATCTCAACTTATCTGGCGGGAATTCTTCTATACGATGTCCGCTACTAACCCAATGTACAACCGTATGAAAGGCAATCCAATTTGTCTGCAGATAGATTGGTATGACGATGACGAAAGCTACCAAAAATGGGTTCAGGTTCGGCCATTTATAAAAATTACCACTGTATTTATATACCTCAGTTCGGGAGATTCTGGAGAAAATAAAAAGCTAATGGTATAATCTAAAATACTAAAACTGCTTGAACAAGAGTAAGAAATACTGGCGTGGTAAATATTAATTGATTGATTCATCGATTTGTTTATTCGCTCGTTTCGTTTATGCATTTTATTGTTCATACATCCATTTATTAACGGCGAAAGTTCCCTGTGGACAAAAAAAAGTTTCATGATGACCTAATTTCTCTGTCCTATGGCCCATCCAGTTGGCCCTGTACCGTACCGTACGTAATGATCATGAAAATACCGATCATGTTTGAATAGTTTTAAGTTTGAATTGTGAATTTTCAGATTTTAATGTTTGTATTTTTAATGTTTTTGAGAGCCTTTAGATAGTGATTAAGTTCGCTTTTAGGTAATCCTCGGGCTTTTTGTTTTTTTGTCATTTGTTTCTCCTATCTATTGTACTGTATTGTCTTGCCTGGAAATAAATAAAATAAATAAATAAAATAAATAAATTAGCCTTGTTCAACTGACTTTTCTCTCAGTATGTAAATGTTTTTGAATTATGCTGAGACTTAGGCTTATAATAAATTAATTGGATCATTTAAATTAAAATTATTTAAACTTATAGGATTTAAGATGGAATTTTCAACACAAAACAACTTTAAAATTGCAGGGTCCGAAATCATCCAATTTCAACAAAACACGTGGGCTATATCCTTTGCGTTTTTGCCAAAATGGGGCTAGTTTTTACCAAGTCATTTTTCAGTAGATCATTTCATTATGGTACCCAAAGATCACGAAATTATACCGATCATGTTTGAATTAGCCTTGTCCAACTGACTTTTCCTCATCATTTAAATGTTTTTGAATTATGCCGAAACTTAGGCATAAATTATTAATAGGATCATCGAAATTAAAATTATTTAAACTAGGTTTTAAGATGAAATTTTCAACACAAAACAACCGGAAAATTGCAGGGTCGGAAATCATCCAATTTCGACAAAAAAACGTGGGCTATCCTTTGCTAAATGGTGCTATTTTTTACCGGTTCAGTAGATCATTTCATTATGGTACCCAAGGATCATGAAAGTACCGATTATGTTTGAATTAACCTTGTTTAACATAATTTTCATAGCATTAAATGTTGTGAATAATTATGCCAGAATTAAGCGTATAGGCCTATGTCTAATGAATGATTAGATATATTGCCAAAAGAACACAGCCGTCAATACAAACAGTCAATAGATGGAATGATTGATTGATTATTGATTGAGATTGACACTACTTACCGATCGTTTTATTCCTTGCCATTGAATGATTATAATTGAACGAGACCGATTCGTATTGATCAAATTATCACAGTATTGATTGTATTCCCATTGAGTATTGATAGACTGTTATTGATTGATTGGTTGAGTGATCGATTGTCATTGCTAAATTGATCGATTATCATTTCTTATGTTTGTAGGGAAAGACTGGTTTCCCGTGGATTGATGCAATCATGATTCAACTGCACAAGGAAGGCTGGATACATCAAGTGTGTCGCCATGCTGTTTCGTCGTTCTTAACTCGTGGTGATCTGTGGATCAGCTGGGAAAAAGGATTTGATGTATGTTCCAAGTATCTTTATATTGAAGTAATAATAATAATAATAATAATAATATTAATAATAATAATAATATTAACAATATTTCACCATCATTGACTGCGGGCAGTGGTTAATTTGAATAGCCAGTATAAAATGAAATATGAAGACCAAGAAAATTATAAGTAGGCCTATTAATAATATTAACTACTGCATGCATATACATTTGGAAATTACCTTTTTTGGAAACTATTGACATATTTGGAAACTATTGACCATATTTGGCAACTATTGACTATATTTGCAACTTGTTACTATATTTGGAAACTATTAAATATATTTGGCAACTATTAGCTATAATTTTACGATTGGACATATTTGGGAATTATTGATTATATTTGGCAATTATTAATACCATAATGGCAATTATTTACCATATTTGGCAATATGCCTATTGTTGATCTTACTTTGTTAATTACATTGAATTGCAGACTTTTGAGAAGCACCTCCTAGATGCAGATTGGAGCGTCTGTGCTGGTAATTGGATGTGGTTGTCCAGCTCTGCTTTTGAAAAATTTTTGCAGTGTCCCAACTGCTTCTGTCCAGTTCGTTATGGCCGCAGAATGGACCCTTCTGGAGAATACATCAAGTAATTAGACCTAATTACTGTATATTATTATCATTCAATAATTGCATTTATTGCAGATACTGATATCAATATTTATAATTATTCACCACAATATGATCTTTTGCAGGAGTTTTCTGCCTGTTCTGAAAAACATGCCTCTGAAGTACCTGTTTGAGCCTTGGAAGGCACCACTGAAAGTACAAGAGGAAGCCAAGTGCATTGTGGGTAAAGATTATCCTAAGCCAATGGTGAAACACTCTGATGTGAGCAAACGCAACAAAAAGCATATGAATGATGTTATGCAGGTATTTAAGGACATAGGTGAGTTACATTTTCAAATACAGGTCTCTCTCTACCTCTAATTAAAGACCACCTCCAATTGAAGACCACATTTCTGCAATTTCAAGTGAGGCCTAATCTTCATAATACAGTAATAATTTGTCTAATTAAAGACTAAATCTGCTAAAGATCAGGAAATCCTTGGTCCTAATAGTAGTCATAATTTACACTTAATGTAAAAAAAATAACAATGAAAATTATTGATATTGATGATAATATTTATTAATAATATTGAACAAACATTTATAAATCTTAAATTTCTAATAAATAATTACTTTACATTTCGTGTCATTGCAGTATGCATTGTAATTTTTCTTTCTTTATTGATAAACAGACAAAAGCAATAAAAACCATAACTAAAAAGTTATTTTAAAATTCAATTTGATGTATTAATATGTCAAACTTCAATAGAAATTGGGTTATATTTGGAGTAGTGCCTAACATACTGATTTATATATTGGTTTCTTTATAGTGGTAAATCACTGCGCTCCATCCAGTGAGCAGGAAGTGTATGACTTAACCTGGCTGCCAGAAATTGATCTGGAAAGACCTACTAAATGCACAGCTGACGAGTTCTGTACGAAAGTGCACTAGAAAGAACAACATCGACAACTAAATCTCGCAAGCAAAAAACTAAGCCCCATCAGTTGCACTAGCACCTTGAATATTGGAACACAGCTCGAGATTGAATAGTATAATAATTTGAGTATCACCATAGAAAACACTCATCTTCATCAATGTGCACGTAACTAAGACACACACAGGGACACACCCACAGCTCCTCACTTCATAGACAGCGTACACATAACTCCATAGACAATGGAGTGGAGATGTGTATACAGTATAAAACACAAATAACTCCATGAACAACACTCATATACCTCCCCAAACCATGTGTACTTAATTAAAAATGCACACATGTAACAGTTGTGTACTACATTATTGAATAGACTTGCACCATTTCTATGTGCTTGCTCAAATAAACAGCTTCATAGTAAAATGCATAGTAACTTGCATACATTATACAAAATCTACTAATACATATAGTAAGGTTAATACATATGAACACATTAACACTCTTCCACCAATGAGGCCTTTCAATAGGACGTCATATTAATCTAATTGAGTAGACTTACACTATTTCTATATGCTTGCACAACACACAGGTACATATGATAACCATAATACATATGAACACATTAACACTCTTCCACCAATGAGGCCTTTCAATAGGACGTCATATTAATCTAATTGAGTAGACTTACACTATTTCTATATGCTTGCACAACACACAGGTACATATGATAAACATAATACATATGAACACATTAACACTCTCCATTAATGGTGAGGCCATTTCCATGATGACTTAAATCTAACCGAATAGACTCGCACCATTTCTCTATACTTACACACACAGCTACATAGTACATGCATACTGATTGCATACATTATAAAAAATATAATGCATGTGATAAACATAATACATATGAACATATTAATAATAATAATAATAATAATAATATTTTATTATACAGGTCAGATAGTTATTAAATAATTTTCAATGTTTTTAATTTATTTTAAATGTTTTTATGACTTTCAGTGTTGTGTTTTTTAAACTGTTAATATCATTTACTTCCATTATTCATGTTCTAGCAATTTAACTATTTTATAAATATTTTATTCATTATACATTAATTTTTTTAAATATGATTATTAATTTCTCCTGGATGATGAATTTCTTCTGGATAATAAGTATTTCTGATTTTTTTTTTGAATGAATACTCTACACAAATGTACTGTACACAAAACATGCATATATTATACAAAAAAAAATAACATACGATAAACATAATTCATGAACACATTAAAACTTCCATTCATGATTAGATCATTGCAATATTATGACACATCTCTAATTAATAGATATATCTTTTAAATGGTATTTATGGTGTATGGTTATAAATATCTACGCTGTATGCTTGTGGAGGTTGTGTCATTTTCTGCTCCATATGCTGTTTTAATGCCATCTTGAAGCAGTGGCCTTGCTGAAATTCTATATCCAATTTTGTTTTCAACTGACAATTTTGAGATAATTGCACTAAATTATTTATGACAAACAATATTCAAAGCAAATCAATTTATTCTTGTTCTAAATTAAACAAATTAGTCTTAAAATAGACAAATTGTCTTAAAATACACAAATCATCATAAGAGTTGAGAGTTTAAGCCTAAATAAAGGTGTTTTTTTAGGGGTAGATTGTTGGAAATTATTGATAGGGAAAATCACAATCCTGTGTAAAAACTCGTGTGTGTAAGCACCTATATTAAACAAGGAATGATCAGTCTTGTGTAGAAAAATATGTTGAACCAGGAACATCTTGATAAGTAATTAGCCAATACTTGGTGATCTATAAAATGTTTTTGGGGAAGGGGGAATGGAAGGAGAAGAGTTGGGATTTGCTAATTCTGTACACCCATTACACTGTTTAAATGCATACACTAACACTACAGCTCATCAGACAGATAAATCGTGATGGTGAATTCACGCAGGAAAACTAAGACAGTGTTTAATATTTGCTGTATTTTTACAAGAAATACTTAGGGTTTATGGAAAAAAAATTTCTAATATCACATAACGAAAAATGTAACACAAATTGGTCTCAATCATTATTTTTAATAAACGCTTTAAGCCAAATAAATAAATTAAATAGAATTATTAATTATTTCCAGAAAGGTTAATAAACTATTGATAACATTCATAGTGTGTAACAGTTATAAGTCCTTGGTTACATGCTTGCGCAGTTAGTTCTGAAAAGAACCGCTGTTGAATGTCTATAATCAAAAGGAGTATAAAAATAAAGGTCATTTATGCTATTTTTCAGAGTCAAATCTTGATATAAAGTTGTAGTTTTGTAAGCTTGAAGCAATATAATGAAAATAAAATAAAATATCTCGTATCTATATCTGAAAGTGAAATAGTTATTTAAATAAACCAAGGAATATGTACTGTTGGTTATGATGTTTTGGTTCATTTTCAATGGATATATAAATGGTTATAAACTTGTATGGTGCATAATACTAGGTATATAAGTAGTATTAATTATCATGGAATATCAAAAACATGTTAAATTGATTATTGTATGTGAATAATATTAATACAATAAACAAAACAAAGATTACATTTTAGTAGTTCCAAAATAGTACAAGACCATATACAGTACTTAATATAATACTTTTAAAGTTTTATTTGAGTATATATACAGATCAATAAAACTTTATCACATAGTTTAGACAAACATTAATTAATAAATTAATTACACCTTTAGTATATTATTCCAAAATCAAATATTTCAGTCCTACAAATTAAATATATTTCAAGGTCAAAAATAAGAAGGCACTTATTAAAGTTTGGTGTTAATACTGTATTAATTAACATCTAATCCTCAGTTAATCTATAAAGCAATCTATTGCCAAATTGATATTTCCATAATGGTATCGTAATATCAGGAAACTCTAAAATACATTTTACTCTGTAATAAATTTTGAAAGACTAAAAAACTTTTGTACACAGTTAGTAAAAACAGGACCATGCATATTTAAAATTTACAAGCATCATAATCACTGCCTTTAAACCTCCACCCCACGTTCCTATAACCTGGTTAACAAGTCTCTTAAGCGCTCTTCTGGTCCTAATCCCACCAGTAGTATTTAAAAAGTGCTAAATAGTAGAAATGTGGCTTGGTGGGTAAGATGCTTGCCTTCTAATACTAGGGTTCTAAGTTCAAATCCTGTGACACCAGGATTTTTGTTCACTTCCTAAACCTTGTATTGAGAATAAGTTTATGAAGCATTATTTCAAATATTTATGTCGGATTTGCCAAGTATCGCAAAGAGCTGTGCGGAGAGTGTCAGTGTACATACTACTTGGTATTACCCAAATCATTGCAACACGCGCAGCTAATGCACACGCAGAGTGATCACTGAGCAACCATCACTTTGATGGATTTATGATATAGGGCCTATAGCAACCACTCTACAACCAGCAGTTTGAATATAAAAAGTTACAGAAAATGTGAAAACTAACTTATAAAGCAATTCAAGTCGAGTAATTTCGTACAATATAGGAAATAGAAGCCTTAAGAACCATTACTTCCTTCAAAGATTTCCATCAAAACCCTCGCAGGCAATTTTTTCAGGAAATAATGGCTCCTTCGGCTTCAAAACCCGACTATATTTGCTTAAATAAATTATAAATTATTCTGATTAACTTTAAGAGTTAATTGATTTTCAATATTTACAAATTAAATCATTACAAAAGCTATGGAATGAAAACATCTCAAGGTGTATATATTAAAAATAAAATTTAAATATAAGCCATCTACTTTTATAATGCATATAATATAATATAAACACTATATATATGATCTTAAATATAGGTATTACAATGCTGAAGTTTCCTTTTTGGAGGGTGTTCTCTGTTATGGCATACATCAAAATATATGTGGTTATTTTGCTATGTTCTACAAACTACAGCATTCAAAGGAATTCAGTTTATACAAAAGATTAAAAACAATTTCTACTAGATATGTATCTATGGCTGTAACACAAACAATTGGTAAAATAACAGTAATTTATTAATCTGTAAATCTCAAACTGTTATAAATTAACATAAAATTTATGTACTCATTTATTGAAATTTCATAAAGTCTATTCTAAAATATAGAGAAACATATTGAATCATCTACATGGTTAAATACACATGTACTGTATAAAATTTAAGTTGAAACCAGTGAACAGTTTGTTAGAATATTCTGTTTTCTTTAAACATCAAATGCTTTCCCCGTCACATTCTTTGTTTTGTAAAAGATACTAGCTTGCCGATCTGTTACATTCTTCCGCCTTAGCTTAGCCTGTAATGAAATGAAAATTGTTTGTCAACAATAATAATATTACAATAAAAATGTAAAAAATTGCAACTTATGCAAATCCACTGAGATGAAATCAAAAGCTATCAGAATATGAAAGGAAAATAAATGTATCAATATAATTACCAAAAAACAAAGAATCAAAACAGAATAAACATGATGGGTGTGATTATCAGCCCGTTAAAATGATGGGGCATGTTTTGTTTCATAAATTGATGGTGCCTAGGCTGCCAAACAACATCGACACATTTTCAAAGTTTGCATTTAATCTTTGTTTTGTTGCTTTGTTCATTTTTACTTTAACCCCTTCACTGCGCAGTGTTTGTCCCACCTCTGTTTTTGTTGTTGTAGAGGTGGGCAAGTGGCTGGCCTATGTGTGGGGGGGGGGGGGAAAATATATTGGTGATTTGCATAATTATGTGGTCATGTGACCTAATGGTAGCCATATTGGATCTCCCGTTTTTCATCAAATTTGTAAAAAAAGCTACTTTTTCTCAAAGAAATTTTTATGGGATATGTTTTTTTTCACTGGATTATGATGAAGATACATAAAATGAATAAAAATACGTTTGAACTATTTTCATCGTTTTATAAAAAAATACACAAGTCAAAGGACTAGGAGATTCCTTTGCTTAGGCTGCTTTGGCAAATCGCCCGCATCATTATCGTCACTTCCACCGCCAGTGCTAGGTATAGGCCCTCCAAATCCACAAATTCATTTAAAAATCACTACCGGAACTAGAGTCAGCTGATGCAAACGTATTCGCAGAACTGTCAAAATCAAAGTCGTTTGATACACTATCTGTATCAGCAAAAATCTGATCCACGACTTCATTCACATTATATCGCTTCTTTCGAGGCTGTGCACCCGCTATTTTGCTAGTAAACATAATTTTAAATGAGGAAAAATATTCTATTGATAGAAAAATTATAGAGGGCGGATGTTAGTACAAGGAAGTATTTTTAAAGAATTATTTTTCATTCCCCCGGTAGTACCGCGGGAATGCAGATCAACGACGTCTAATTATGCCCGGTAGTACCAGGAGAACGCAGCTAAAGGGTTAATTCACTTTATATATTTAAAAATGAGATGAAAAAAATCAAGTAGGATGAGTAACTAGCTCACTGAAAACAAGATTTGATGAGTTCAAATGAGTACAGAAGATAAGGCCTCCTTAAAATAAATGCATTATAACTAAATCTTAGGGAATGGAGAAGTTAATAAAAATGAAAAAATATCATATGCTGAATTCTTAATTCTATATATATTGTAGTTCTTAAAATTCATTGGGTAATGTTTGATTTTTAATTAAACATGTGAATGTGACAGTCAGGAGGACGACAAGTATTTTTTGTACAAGGTCTAATCGAAGTTTTTAAACGACAATATCAAGATTGTTTGCTATAACTGTGTTAGAATCTTCAGCTGTCAAAACAAAAAAAGGATCTTTAGATAAAATCAGCTCCATCTATATTTCACAACAAAGTAAATCATAGTGAATTCACAAAAATATTGATTTAAGTGTGTGTTTAGCTGAATCAGATACTGGTAGAATTCACTCTCAAAACCTAGAAATACTGGAAAAACATGAAAAACTTTCACCTTTTAGGTTAAGAAATTAAGTCCTGGGTGTACAATTAATACAGCCATCTTTCTTGGGTATGAAGCTACAATAAATCCTTTTGGACCACCGGGCCTAAACTGGCACCCATCTGTTGTCTCAGTGATCTGTACGTGGGTGGGTGTAAATGGTCCTCCAGGAGGAAAACAATAGTGAAAAGAGGGCAGGAAAATTTTCTCATAGCCAAAAGCCAAATTTTATTGAAGAGGGCTAAGTTCCTATGCACCACCAAACTAAGCTTATTTCAGTGAACTGTTATGGTCCAATCAGGTACATCCATCTTGGCATAACATTAAGTGATCGAGAATCTGATAGAGATGTTCTTCACAGTAGAGGATCTGAACTCATTATTATTAATCTGCGTTTTATCCAGAGGTGACACTAAACTGTGGAAGTTTCAAAGCTGACTTTAAAGAATGTCTTAACCACCTGCATACCACAGCGAAGCATACAATACAATGACACGAATGTAATGCCTTAAAAAACGAAAATGAAGATAGTTCAACCAAGTGACTAAAAATACAGCATATTAGCATATTATGGAAGAAATTGGCAGGAAATGGCAATCTATCTTGAGCATCTTACAGCATTTTTGAACAATGTATTCAGAAATTTGCTTATTTTGTTACATTAACTGATATAAATTAAAAAGAATGTATGTGATATAAGACATGGATCAATATTAGCGTGGTCATAAACGCAATGATACAAGAGATGCAAGATACTACAAATTGGTACACACAACAAAAAATTAAAATTGTTCATTTGCGTCACTCCGACATTGGGTATTAAAACAAAGAAGCCAAAACCCAAACAGCAGCACATGAAAATAGAATAATTAATCCTTTGTTATTAATAAACTTTAAGCAGACACAAAATATATTTTGTGTCTGATAAGTCACAGCCACGTTTTACATAACAGAAATCATTTTTTAAACATTCCTTTCCATTGGGTTTTGTTTCTAGCTATCTATTATAAAAATCAACAACAATAATTTCAAATTTAAGCCCTCTTCCTTTAATATCAGATTTAATTTTCGAGAATAAAGTGACACTGTGCCTTCCTTTTTGGCCTTACAAGTTTATTGACTGATGGCAAGCACAAGTGCACAATGTGCAGGAGTGAGTTAATCACTTTGTTAAATGTGCCCAAGCATTGATCCTCCTTTACGCATTGGAGAAAAAGTATAACCTTCTGACCATAAATTAAGTGTCGGCAGACTAGCTGACTACAGGATTAGACTAGGCAGACAGCTAAGGCTTCATAAAAATTGATTAGCTTTATCACCCTAATCATCAATTAGCTCACTCATTTTGAATATATCATATTAATGATTTGGAGCTTATTATGGCAAATGCCGTTCAACGAACTGAAGTGTAAAGTTATGCACCTAGGACACAAAAATGCAGGCTATTCATATTTCCTCAATCGGGACTCTTCTGATCCAATCCAATGTGTACAATGTGAAAAAGACTTAGGGATAATCTGCGATTCTCGTTCAACATTTAGTGAACATGCGGCTGAAATCTCTAAGAAAGCGAATAGCCGTTTGGGGCTAATCAAGCGAAGTTTTACTGCATTATCTACAGATTTATTTCTTCTCATCTACAAAGCCATCGTCCGCCCTACACTAGAATATTGTAATTCTGTATGGAGTCCAGTATTTAAAAAGGACGCCATAGTTATTGAAAACTTTCAGCGCAGAGCGACTATGCTTATTACAACTATACGTGATTTTGAATACCAAGATCTTCTCCGCATACTTGGACTGCCATCTCTTACTTATCGACGCATCAGAGCAGACCTAATCCAGATTTTTAAAATTCTAAATCAATTCGATGACCTATCGGAAGAATTCTTTTTTACGAGAATAACGGATTCTGTGACACGAGGCCATAGCCTTCGCATTCGGCCTACTTTATTCAGATCTGAGGTTCGCAGACATGCTTTTTCTGTGCGTTCAATAAATGAATGGAACTCGTTACCAAATTTTGTTGTAATAGCCAAATCTATAAACCAGTTCAAAAATTTACTTGCAAAAGCACACAAAAACCACCCGAAACTCTATAACTCATATTATGATTTTTAATGCCCATGCACGAGCGGCTCATAAGCAAGCTTCAAGAGTCTCTAATATCAAGTAAATCAAGTAAATATGTACAATATAAATCAATCCAATTTAGGAGACAAACATCAACAGATGGTTTCAGAAATATGACAGATTACATGATTTGTAAAGGAAAGTACCAAGCGGTTTAGAGGTGTGCAGCAGAAGGATATCGCCATAAATCTACATGTATTTCCTGATGCATTGCAAGATGCCTATTCTACAGTTATGTATTCGTCTCTAAAAAATCAATTAACAACAAACAAGAACAACCGAGACAGGATTCCAAGCAGCAAACTGAATCAAAGTTTAAAAAAGGGTCTCCTCAAAAACCCATAAAATACAAACAAGCCAAGATAACAAAAGGGCACACAATCATGTTATTAAGAATAATATCAATAATAGTAATAATAATATGCGCTTAGTCGGACTTAAGGGAAATATCTTTTGTGTTATTTCCCCCTAACGTCATGTTATTTTCCAATTAACATTGTTTTTTTAATTGTTCTCTAATTTCTCCATTGTCTAAGTTCCCCTTACGGTAGGTTTTATTAACATAATAATAATAATAATAAATAATAATAACAACATTATAACAGGTATACAAAGTTACAAACATATGTAGAGAGCAATCAATTCATTTGATACTCCAGAAAACCATGACATTAGTGGTTAACACCAACAAGCTTTCACTCGCTAAAGCCAGGAGCCCAGGGATATTAATCAGCATTTTCTTTCTGCCAGGACCATTAGCCCAGAATTGGCGAAGTAGGCCCTTATACTCAGGAAATCAAAATATGGCTTTTTAACACGCTAAAAAACACTGGAACAGACAAGGGGGATTTGACCTATGGGTCATTCTTCAGTAAAGTGGTCATACCATGTTCTACCGCTTTAAGGTACTATAAAACAAAATGAATTTAAAGGAAAATTGATTTTTATTGCGGTAAAATAATCTTTTAACACATTTCTGATTAAATGTAGTGTCACTAAATTTTGAAAATGATAAACATATGGGTTATTTTCAACAAAACTCTGCCAAAACCCCATATAAATGCATGTCCTGATTTAATTTATCTAAATTTTCAAATGCCATAATTCGTAAAGTAACTTACTTGAAAGAATAATTATACCACCAAAACACAAGTATGTCTGGTCTCTTTTAAATGTAAAATTTAAAACTACATTTATAAAACCATAAAATTTGACCTTTTTAGACTAAAAAAAATGTGTCCTGCATCATGGTGACTTTAGAACACTATAGCTGTTAATAAAATGACCTAAACAAGTTTGATCAAACCATTTTGAATGCAGGGGAACACACAGTCAAGAATTGACTGCACAAGCACAAGAGTACCTTTATTCCACATCATCTCCAAACAATTTAGAACAGGCTTTACT
Organism: Anneissia japonica; assembly: GCF_011630105.1. Taxonomy (NCBI): domain Eukaryota; kingdom Metazoa; phylum Echinodermata; class Crinoidea; order Comatulida; family Comatulidae; genus Anneissia; species Anneissia japonica. The sequence goes on along the minus strand of NW_022704992.1, from coordinate 2,199,358 downwards.
TATGATTTTTTCAAAGCACACATGGTTTTTATTCTGTAGACAAAATGGGAATAGCTATATAAACAGAGACTTTAATTGAATTATAGCCGTCATAGTCATCTCCGTCAGATTTTACTGTGATGAAGAAGATTTCTTAATGCTTTCTTTTGTCAATAATGGAAATAAAATAAGGGTGAATATGGATCTGGTTTATTCTGTTAGGAAGAACCTCGTTCAGTGTTCATTATCATGTATTCAGACATTACAATCTCTCATTTAAATTCACTCAGCTTCACATCTATTCAAGTATTGTCATTTCTGTCATAGAAAGTTTTTTTGTTAATGTATTTCCTATGCTACAACACTAAAAATTAAATGTTTAATTAAGTGCATATTATTCCCAAAAGTGTGCGGCAAACATTGACTTAGGGTTTTGTACAACATAAGAATCATATCCCATGAAGAAACATTTTTTTCCATGGTGTTCTAAACCACTAAATGTTCAATTTACTGAAGAATGACCCCTAAACCTGACTTGTGCCCAATTGTGTTTGTCGTGATGGAATATGGTGTCAGTTTACCGGGTAGTTCAGACACAAAGTGATCCTAAGGGGAGAAGCAAGTTACTGTATGAGCTGGTTCACACCTCTAACGCTTTTGAGACTTTGGTATAAGGCGCTACATAAATTTGTCTTTTTTTAAAAGTATATTACACTATTATCTAACCTTTTTTGAGTAGCGCTTTTTCTTGTCTTTTTTGTATTTTGAAGTCACAGCTTCTTCCTCCTCACTTGGACTTGCAGTGATTTCTTGATTTTCAGTCTATAAATGCAAACAAGCAAAAAAATTCAGAATTGAAATGGTAATAAAAGAGGAAGACAAAGCAACAGCAGACTGAAAACAAATTTGCTGGTCAGAATATTCATTTTCTTTTTTTTTTTTTAGGAAAAAAGGCTTCTTTATTTCTTGAGATCATGGGTTACTTGGCCTTGGGCAAAACTAAGTTGATTTTTAGCCTATTGATACTGGTGGTGGTGATAAAGCTGATTATGATAATTACGATAATAATTCTGATATGATAATAATGATGATACAACCTGCTTCATATGAATTTATTTAAAAGGAAGCATGTTATTAATGAAGATGGAGGTAAGGGAAGATAAGAATTTTAGAAAGTGTTTTTATTTAGGACCCTTACGCTGCCATCTTCGCATAAATGCAAACACTGCACAGTTGGTGTGCATGCCAGATTAGGCTCACTGTAAGCCGTACGCCACCTTCGCATAAATGCGAATTGGTGAAGGTCTTCTAAAAAATGCCCATAGAGCGGCTGTTTTAACACTAGTGTTTACTACATATGAAAGCTAATGAATTTCAGCACATTTTGATGTGAAACTTGCTGGGTGTTGTTTTGTTAGATGTTTGAGTTTTGCAAGTTAAAAATATGATATTTTGAAATGCTCAGAAACTTTATTCTTCTGTAGTTGTTACAGCTGGATAATAATGAGACTTAGAAACTAACATAGAAAACGATATTCTGGTCCTAGGCCTAGCTAGGCAGACCTAGCTAGGCCTGGACTGTGATGGTAATGTTAGTAAATATACGTAGGCATAGGATTCGTTATTTTGATTTTCATCAGCAAATAATTTGACTTAGAAAACACATACTCTGCTAATAGGCCTAGGCCCAATGTACTATTTGTGATAGGCCTTGACAAAATATTCCTATCATTTATTCACTAAATGATAAATATAATGCAGAAATAAAAGCATATATGTACAAAAAACTAATGCTGATTAATTGTTTTTAGATTTATATTTTCATAATCTCAATAGTTTATGAATTTTTGAGCAAATAATATACACTATCAAAAATAAGCATTACGGTGACCTTGTTAAATAATTAGCTGGCACAGGGGATTAGAGGTAATGTTATCAACTGGCGGACGCTCTGGTTGACTGAGTAAGAAAAGAGCTAGCAGCGTAAGGGTTAAATGTGCATCCTTCACTGTAAAGTTTTTATTACCAGTGATAACAATTGTAGCCCACAAAAATCTAGACAAACATTACAAAGTAGAAACTTACGCCACTGTTAACTCTGTTAAGTTCTGAGTCAATTGGTGCTAAATTGCTGACAAAAGCTTGATATATTCCTTCTTCATCTTCTTCTTTCTGTTGCCTATAGAAAACAAACATGAAGACAGCCATCTATAAAATGAACAATCACAACTTTATACAGAAAATACAAAGACAAAATATTATAATACCAATAATAATTAATATTATTATGAGAAGTATCAATACAAAATAATGATGATAATAATGACAAGAACAATAATATTAATGGTTACAATTTATATTGATGATGACAATGATGATGATGACGACTGTTAAATGTCGCCTTCGATGATTTATTAATTTTAATTGGATTCACAAAAAGAAATGAATAGCAGTCCATATGAACAATACTTCAACTTGTTTATTTTACAGCTCTCTACATTGCTGTCAATCTAAAGTTCCTGTCTATCTATCTCTAACCTCCCTATCTCATTTAACTTATATTCTTAAATCCTACCTAACCCCCCCCCCCACAATTCTAAGTTCAATATCCTCTTAATCAAGAGGTTTCTTAGTTACAGTGACATTTAAAGATTAATGTGTCATCTCTTTCAATCCCACACCACAGGAAATTACTTATTCTTGCCAGAACTATGGGACTTTGTTAAACAGTTCCACTCCAGTCTGACCACAATCATTTGACTTAAGGATTCACATTATGTTATTTAACTATTAAAATGACGATGATCTTGTTGACGACAGCATTGACAGCCACTGCCAATATAAATGGTGCATCCTACCACACCATCTATTGGCTTCATATATCACCCACACCTTTAGAACAAACACATAGTGTATGCAATGCACACTCAACTTTCTGACAAGTATTCCATAACAGTTAGCAATCACTGCATTAGGCATTTAAACTATATAAGGTACACGCTTATACTCAAGGTTTGAAACAGACAATATGGGTAAAGTGCCATGCACAAGGATACAAAATCAAACTTCAAAACTTTCAATTATAAAAATGATTTGTAGTAAACACCACAGTTCCTAAATCCTGAAATGCTGTCTCAATAATATCTATATGCTGCCCTCTATAGCCAATTATAAAGAAACTTGTTTAAAAAGAAACAGCTAACTGTTTTCAGGAGTTTAGTCAAAGTCCCTTTTCAGATACTGACAGTTTTGAACACCACAACAATTACATACAGTTAGCTCATTCTATAATTGAATACGAAAAGTCCTTCATTATCTCAATTATATTTCAATTTATTTATATCTAATATTGCAATATTATCTGTCTTCACTTACACATGTCTTTCAACCAATTTCTGAGTCACAATAGCATTCAGTCTAGCCTCCCCGTACAGACCATCTACAGCAAGCTTTGCAGTTGATTGTGCAGCATGTGTCCCAAGAACAGCTACATTCAAGTCTGTCAAAAAAAACCCCCATAATTATTGTTTTCATTTTATTTATATATTTATTATAGTTGTATTTTCTGTAGGGTTAATAATGAGGGGTGGATTTTCAGTCAAGCTTATAAAAGAGACCCTCTCACATTTGAACAAACATAAATATATAAAAAATCTATCAAACAAAACATCCAGAATAAATTTATGTATTCCAGCAAAAGTTTTGATAAGAATAAAATTGTACAAACCCACCCCCCACCCCCAAGGATTTAAATGTGAACGTATTAGGACAGAAATAAGTGCATATGTTAAATTCTTACTCTGCTCAGCAAACTGGCGATCCTTTGTGACAGGTCTGTCCATCGTGATGATGCGAAGGCACTCTGCACCCGTACGCGTTGTATATCGAATCTGCAGCTTTATGTCTGTCTCTTATACACATCTAGATGGGTATAAGAGACGGGAGTAGGATAAGGCTAGCGCGACATGCGGACGTTGGTACGTGTTGGTTAGTCTACAAACGTCGCCTAAAGTAATTGATTTTACTCGGCAGAATGAAAGAAGGAAACTCCGCTTTTCAGTCGTCTCAGGCCCTTGTTTTTTGAAAAACAATGACCTTTCAGAGGTCAAATTGCTGTCAAGAATATGAATTAGCTGCTTCGCAGCAAAAACTATACTCAAAGTTATCAAGCCTCCTTCATCTAATGTTATGCTTCCCCATTTTACATGTGAAATTATTAGTTTATTGTAATATTCTTTATGTTTTAATCAACAAATTAAAGTATAATATACTTCACGGTGCAGACAAGCGTAAGTTAAGAATGAACAGAACAAGACATGCCTTCTCTGTTCAACTTAATGGATTAATTTTATCACAATATATTTGTTAGTTGTTACTTTCATTTGTTACTTATATATTTATTTATTTATTTATACAATTCTGATATTTAAGTGCATTGATTTTGATTTTATAACTGTTTGTAAATAAGAGAGGCCAAGCTTGATTAGCTTTGCTATTTCCTGGTACACCTCTTGTATTGTACTGTTTGACTGCCTGCTTATGTACAATAAAGTATAAAGTATCTTTAAGTATTTTTAAATCAGGGGTGGGCATAAAAATGGGTCGGAGGGCCAAAGTAAATTTTTGATTTAACACCGAGGGCCGCACCCGAACTTTGATGTTTCCAGTGCGCTTCAAAAAACCTTCATACACTACTTTTTGAAGGATTTTTTATCAGCTTTAGCATTAAATTTTACAGATAAGCGATGTCGGGCTGTAAGAAACAAGGTTTTTCTAGCAAAAGATGGTTGTCGGGCTACAAACACAGGCTTGCTAATTCATTTTTGTGGGCCGCAAAAAAATCACTGTCGGCCCACACTTTGCCCACCTGAGCTTTAAATTATAGATATTGCTCTATGCACTCAATTAAATGACTGATTTTGATTGATTGATTGAAACATACAGTATATCAAAATTTATGAACATTTTACCTGCACTTTCTTCTGCTTCAATCATCGTTCCACCAAGGTTATCATAGAGCACTGTAAAAACCAATTAATAAACACCACTTTTAATTGTACAGTTAAACAAAATAATAATTATCAACTTATCATTGTAGCCTATTATAATTATGTTCAAATATTTAGTCTAAAATATGTTGCTACTACTCCCTGTTATATTTTATAATATTATATAAATAATACAAAAACATAAATTTTATTAAACAGCATCATTATGCAAGTTTGACATTAAGCATTTGTTTAAAGAAATTAAAAATGTTGGTAACTGAAATCACACACCTTGCATTACAGGTTTTTTGCGAACACCAAATTCAAAAGTTGCTTCTGAATCAGCTGTCACGTTACCTACATCACGAGTAACAACACTGCCCTCAGTGTCCTCGTTACGAAAATACCTAAAGAAAATATAATAAATATGACACATAAAATATAAAATATTATACTTTCACAGTAACTAAATTAAAATGTGTGTAAATATGACAAATGTGTTCCCTTGAGAGAAAAACTTAAAGATAGATAAATATACAGCAGATTGATATCAGAGGATGTATGGATTGTTGTATGAACAAAAGATGTAAGAAAGTGGAGCTTGGTGGTTAAGATGCTTGCCTTCCAATCACAGGGTTCTGGGTTCAAATCCTATGACCTCACAGGATTTTTTCTCATGATAAAAAACATCTCCAATCCCTAAGCCTTCTAATATGAAAGTTCGCAGAAGAAGCATCACATTATTTCATTTATTTAAGAGGGTCCCCTGACTATCTGCCAACCTTCTAGGATGTGCTGGAATTGTTACCCTCTATAAATATGGTTTAAAAAAAAGCATGTACGGATGGATGATCATACTAATAGAGTTGGTTCGCTATACTTACATTCCATTGTGTAATATCAGCTTCGCTGAAACCTTGCAAGCTAATATCGGATCTAGCAGGATGCTCCCAAACTCCTCGGACAAGTTATTTGGTTGTACAATGTTCACCTAAAAATAACAAATTGAAGTTTTTTTTTTTTAAACCAGGAAATCATGGTATACAGTACGGTACATTTTCCTAGATTACACAAAAACACAGCAAATTGTTATGTTAATGCTTTATGTATACAGAGTGCACACAACCTTAACCCTTATTAGCATACCACCTGCAAGAATTTTCGTCCCCACAAGTCTCTGAATCTAGGCCACTGATGAAAAGTTTGCAATAAAAAAAAACAAAAAAATAATGTTTGTTTACAACACGATTTATATTATTTTAGTAAGAGTTAGCCTTTTATTTGTGTTTGTTCTTAAAATTAACAGAAAAAGTATAAATAAGCATGTGAAAAGAGCCACCTCCAAGAAATGGGCTGAAGCTGATAAAGTAAAAATTAATCTGGTCGTTAATGGTAGTAAACTTGAAGAAATCCAGTATGTTAAGGATTAGAGAGAAGTTAATCCTTATAAGAATACAGTGCATATTACATTGTAGAGGGGTTGATGACTTATATACACAGAGTGCATTACAATCTTATAGAGAAAGGTTGATGCCTCACAGTAGTGCATGAAAAGGTTTCCATGAAGTCAGACCTGCTAAGTTTGTGCAAAGATACCATAAAAATCTCTAATTGAAGCCCTGGGCTTCTTTTTTATTGCCGAACTTTGGATGGGCTTCTTTTCGAAATTGGCTTCAAAGTAAAGAGGTGGCTTCTTTTCAAAATGAATGCTGTAAATTTTGGAAATTATTACTATAAAACAATAAATAGGGCCACTGTAACATCAATTTGTATCATGGAGTGTATTGGCATTAAATCACCTAAATTACTGTATAAACCAAACATGTTTCTTTGAAATTCATGTACAGTGTATGTACTGTACTATCTCTAAAAGAAGCCTAAGCTATCTTGAAAAGAAGCCCATGGGCTGCTTTTCAAGGCTAACTTTGCTAACTGAAAAGGTGGGCTTCAATTTGAGATGGGCTTCTTCTCAAAATTAAGCCCATTGGGCTTCAATTCGAGGTTTTACGGTATGGCATGACACCCTGAAGGGAGGTCTACACCACCGCCGAACTATGGTTGGAGCTGAGGTCTAATTTTGCTCCAAAATCACCTAAATATATGTACCTTACTATGACTGTGTAAGAGGCAATAAAGCCAGTGTTAACAATATTTAAAAACTGAATATAGACATGAAAGCAAATGACAACATATTATACAATCTATTTCATATATATTGCAGAATATAGAGTAGGGAACGACCGGACAACAATTTTTTTGTGACTTCCGTGTTAAAGTGAGTGACACTTCCCAGCTAGCAAGCGACGTTGACCCGACGTTGGTTGAAGGTCGAAAAATTACGTTGGCACAACGTACTTACACAAAGGTTGGCGCGACGGCCGTTTTTCCATCGGCCCAACGTGGATTCAGCTGGTTGGAAAGACGTCGGCCCGACTAGTTGGATCTACGTTGGCCCGATAATGTTTGTGCAACGTCGACCAATCACGTTGGCCCAACGTACCTTTTTGATGTTGCCTAGACGTTCATTTTTCTATCGGGCCAACGTCGATTCAGCCAGTTGCAAAGACGTCTATCCGACTAGTTGGATCAACGTCGGGCCGACGTTGGTTGAAGGTCAAATAATTACGTTGGCATAACGTACTTACACAAAGGTTGGCCCGACGGCCGTTTTTCCATCGGCCCAACGTGGATTCAGCTTGTTGGAAAGACGTCGGCCCGACTAGTTGGATCAACGTCGGGTCGACGTTGGTTGAAGGTCAAATAATTACGTTGGCACAACGTACTTACACAAAGGTTGGCCCGACGGCCGTTTTTCCATCGGCCCAACGTGGATTCAGCTTGTTGGAAAGACGTCGGCCCGACTAGTTGGATCAACGTCGGGCTGACGTTGGTTGAAGGTCAAATAATTACGTTGGCGCAACGTACTTACACAAAGGTTGGCCCGACGGCCGTTTTTCCATCGGCCCAACGTGGATTCAGCTTGTTGGAAAGACGTCGGCCCGACTAGTTGGATCTACGTTGGCCCGATAATGTATGTGCAACGTCGTCCAATCACGTTGGCCCAACGTACCTTTCTAATGTTGCCTAGACGTTTGTTTTTACATCGGGCCAACGTCGATTCAGCCAGTTGGAAAGACGTCGGTTCGACTAGTGGGAGGAACGTCTGGCTGATATGTTTGTGCAACGTCATCAAACTACATTGGGCCAACGTACTTTTTCTGATGTTGCCTAGACGTTCGCTTTTCCATCGGGCCAACGTCGATTCAGGCAGTTGTAAAGACGTTGGTCCGACTAGTTGAGTCAACGTCGGACCGATAATGTTTACGCAACGTCATCAAACCATGTTGGCCCAACGTATTTATACTAACGTTGATCAGGTGCCGTTATATCTCATTTTACACTATAAAAAATAGATAGTAACGTAGATTATTCTAGCCTTCTAAAAGAAAGTGCCCAATACAATAAAATTTTTCACTTTATAATTTTATTACTATAAATGAATGTATACACTATGGTTTGAATACATAACATATAATAGAGTCTATATCAATTAGGCGTAATACAATAATGGTTGATTTAAACTCAAAACAAAAATGACATGATATTCTGTGCATTTAAAAAACAAAATTGAAAATTCAGTCTGGGTCATTGAGATAGTACGCGGAAGAGAACAGAAACAGAAACACTGAAATTAAAGAAATCAGAGTTCTGGACTAGAACTTACCTAGAGTCAAGGGGAGAAATTTTATGGTTTGGAAAGGTGAAAATTGTTCCTTAGAGGAACTGCCTCACCTATCCTATTCAAGCCCCGGAGGCAAACAAGTAGCAGGGTGGATCCAGGATTTGAAAGAGAGGGGTTCAAAATGTTTTCAAAAAAACACAAAATGAAAAGGGGTTCCATGGGTCCTCCCCTAGGAAGAAATTGAGTCCTAAATGGTCAAAAATGAGCTTTCCTGACTTTTGAGGAGTCTTTTAATGACCTTTAAGTTCTTCAAAATTTAAGGTTTTTCCCTCTTAAAAAAGGTCAGGTAATTTTACCTCATATTCTTTAGGTCTATACATAGAGAAAAAAAAATCAAAGGCATAGTCAATATATTATTATATTCCAACAAAATTGAGTTGTTAGATATGTAGTCTTTCTTCCCTGGATCGATGAACCAATAGGATTGAAGAAAGCACTTTTGTACATAAATTATTACGACGTTGAACCAAAAACAGTGTGTATAATTTATTTGATTGAAGACTAGTTGGGCTAAGCCTAGTTTGTCTGATCTGCCAACCTATGCCTAGGTAGGTTGACATGCCTTTTGTAAGCCAGGACCAAGTAGGGCCTAGTATTTTGTTACGTTTCTTCACAGAGGGAGGTTCGTCCAAACCCCCTAAACCCCCTTCCCCGCATCCACCACTGAGCAGGAAAATAATCCATCTCTCGCATTATTATTATATTTATAGTTATTCTTATTATTAATTATTATTAAAATATTAAAATTGATTTAGGATCAACCAGAAAATTAATGTTCTTATAATGTCCGCAACCTCAAATGGTCTCGACAAAAGTGGTAGCGATGCTTATCAGATGAAGGGATCATTCCTTGACCCCCTCCACTTTTCCGCCATCATTGGGTATCCCACTAGAATATTGGATGAATTGACAGAATGTGGAAGTACTTTGCCTCTGACCCAACACCCGGATATTTTTTCTTCAGGAAGTGGACTACCATTATTTCCTGTGTCAGTGCTTTCCCATAATGTGGTTACAGTTGCCAGCTTGTCTCAGGTAAAAAAGTGGAGGAAATAAGCTTTAAAATTATATATAGTACTCACCCACTGTCGCGAGCATATTTTCCGGCCTCTTCGTAAAACACAGACGCAGCCTCATACTCATACTCAGTGTCTGTATAGAGAAGACTGCCCAGTCCAATATTAGCCATTCCATCGGTGCATACAATCACCTTTGAACCTGGTCGTTGTGATGCCATTGTATCTGTCTCTTATACACATCTAGATGTGTATAAGAGACAACCAAAAGACCTGGTCCAAGAGCAGTTTGTCCGGCCTCATTTAAACTGCAAGACATAAAATGTTACATTGAGTTGCTACAGTATTATCATCAATTTTTCTGCCAGGCACGCAAGTTCACGTCCAACAGGGTTCACTCCAACAGGATGCCATGGACATGAGTTCACGTCCACACCTGACCAACATACCAATTGTATTGCACACAAACTCGCTGGCAGTGGTCACAAGGACGCTAACTC
>NW_022704992.1:2185872-2187989 GCF_011630105.1 Anneissia japonica | reverse complement strand
AACCAAAAACAGTGTGTATAATTTATTTGATTGAAGACTAGTTGGGCTAAGCCTAGTTTGTCTGATCTGCCAACCTATGCCTAGGTAGGTTGACATGTCTTTTGTAAGCCAGGACCAAGTAGGGCCTAGTATTTTGTTACATTTCTTCACAGAGGGAGGTTCGTCCAAACCCCCTAAACCCCCTCCCCCGGATCCACCACTGAGCAGGAAAATAATCCATCTCTCGCATTATTATTATATTTATAGCTATTCTTATTATTAATTATTATTAAAATATTAAAATTAATTTAGGATCAATTAGAAAATTAATGTTCTTATAATGTCCGCAACCTCAAATGGTCTCAACAACAGTGGTAGCGTTGCTTATCAGATGAAGGGATCATTCCTTGACCACTTCCCCCTCCACTTTTCCGCCATCATTGGGTATCCCACTAGAATATTGGATGAATTGACAGAATGTGGAAGTACTTTGCCTCTGACCCAACACCTGGATATTTTTTCTTCAGGAAGTGGACTACCATTATTTTCTGTGTCAGTGCTTTCCCATAATGTGGTTACAATTTGTCAGCTTGTCTCAGGTAAAAGCAAAAGAAACATGCATACATATGGTAGTGCTGAACTTTACTTCAGTGTTTCAACATCCTTAAATATAGCCATGAGTTCTTCACCATTTAGATGTTTCCTTTGAACTCTGCAGCTGTAGATTAGTTAAGATGCTTGCCTCTTAATCAATGGTCCTATAGGCACAATTTTTTTTTTCAGTAATTTTTCTCACTATTAAAACAAACCAACTCACTTGTAAGTATATCTTATACTTTTTAAATGTTTCTATCACAAGTAATTCTGTCATGTCACTGCTATTTGTGATTTGAATAAATTGAAAATGAAAACTGAAACATAATGGTACATATTTTATTTATTTATTTCAATTTATCATATGTTAGGGTAACCATTGTAAAAAAAAAAAAGTGGAGGAAATAAGCTTTAAAATTATATATAGTACTCACCCACTGTCGCGAGCATATTTTCCGGCCTCTTCGTAAAACACAGATGCAGCCTCATACTCATACTCAGTGTCTGTATAGAGAAGACTGCCCAGTCCAATATTAGCCATTCCATCGGTGCATACAATCACCTTTGAACCTGGTCGTTGTGATGCCATTGCAATAGACACCAAAAGACCTGGTCCAAGAGCAGTTTGTCCGGCCTCATTTAAACTGCAAGACATAAAATGTTACATTGAGTTGCTACAGTATTATCATCAATTTTTCTGCCAGACACGCAAGTTCACGTCCAACAGGGTTCACTCCAATAGGATGCCATGGACATGAGTTCACGTCCACATCTGACCAACATACCAATTGTATTGCACACAAACTCGCTGGCAGTGGTCACAAGAACACAAACTCTCGTCTTGGTGGCACCCTTTATGCCTTGGAGTATGGGTTGGAACTGAGAAAAAAGGCTTGGCAGTTAACGTATTAATCAATATTAAAATTTTTATTTTTCATTCATAAATTATTTATATAACATTCATAAAAAGTTTGTTAAAAAAGTTTTATCAATAGAAGAAAAACCACTGGGGTCAAAGGTTGCATTCTGCTTGTGTCCTTGGGCAAGGCACTTTGTCAATATCTACCTTTTTCAAATGAAGAATATGTTGGTATCAGTTTTGATTTTTAAATTTTTTTTTTTGTATATATATGTCAATCACACTTTTATGCGACCGCCTCAAGTATTCTACATTTACAGAAAATTTATTAAACCTCATGACAAATATTTCCAATGCTGGCATAACTCCAAAAAGTGCTACCCATCCACCCAGGGACATAGTCTAGCTTCATCTTTTTGGGGGGGTGGGAGGTGGAGAATGCTAAAACTGAGAATACACAACTAAATCTCTATTCCAATGAAGACTTAATGGTCATTTTTAATATTCTAACTCATTTAGTGGAATATCCTGACTTTATTTTAGTTCCACTTTTTATTTTAAACATGTTATTCAGTTAACAATCAACAACATAAAATCTGTCAGGTTTTATGAACACCAGCGACACAATACACACTAAAACAATTATAGCAAGAACAGACTTGCGGTCGCCCATGAGTTACTTGTG
>NW_022704992.1:2154349-2185762 GCF_011630105.1 Anneissia japonica | reverse complement strand
GTAGCACGAAACTAAATAGTAATAAATATGTCTAATCAAAGCTACTGTTGAACCTCTCATTTTTTGTCTTATATATATATATATATATACATATACATACATACATATATATATATATGGTTTAACAGTTGCTACCTATAAGTATAAGCTATTGGCTTAAAAATTCGCTCCACCACAGTATGTGTGAGCTCTCAAGTTGTATGAAGGGAGAGAGACTAGTGGCCTTGGACCTGTAATGATATCATACAGGCCTCTGTGGTCTAAACAGTATGACACTCGCCAAGATAGCAAAAGATTGCGAGTTCGAATCTCACCAGAGACCTCTTTTATTCAAGGAACTTTTGTTGATGAACTATGTTTGATACGATTTATAACATCATGTTCCTATATATCTGAGCACTATATTATTATTTATTTGATTTATATATATAAATGTTTTAAAATAAAAAAAGATGCGAGCCATCAGGATGTTTAGTGTGCCTTCCTTCCACACTCTGGGAGCCAGCCGACGTGGAAACACAATTCACAGCATCAGGATGTACGTACATATGTAGATAAATGTGTGTCTATTCAATATCAATTCTACTTCTATTTACCACATACAAATATTTTTGCACCATTTTCAAACAAGGAAATAAGGAAGTACATATTATATGAAAGCCTGTGACGTTGAATGTAATTAACATGTCAATGATTATATATTTGTATTGTTTGTTTAAACAACTCAGTATGCTTGATGCTTCAATTGTAGATATCAGATTATATGGACACTTTATCAGTAGGTAAGGTACAATGTTTATATTGTTCACCTTGTTTACAAAATTTATGCTAGATTTGATGTAGGTTGACTGATATCCTCAACAGACTTTAATTTGATCTTTGAAGGGTTTGCAAGTGTATGGACAGCTTCCACCTAAAGGCTAATTATTTATAGCATCATAATATAGAAACTTCCTACAATATTGATACGTATCTCTGTGACAAAAGAAGAAAGAAAACAAACATGGCTGACAAAAAAGGTAGGTATGTCAGAACATGAATATTTACAAATCAGGGGTATAGGCTGGATTCATAATGGTGCCAGGAGGTGTGGATGGGTAGATTTGTAAATTGTCCATGTGAAACTAAATCCCTATTTCAAAAGGAAACTATTGTCATTTTTACTATTTCATGGATATAATTTGCTGCCATGGGAGAAGGGGAGGGGAGGGGGATGCATCTGCATTTCACTTTCCCAGCCTAGGCACTTCCCATTAGCTTAATAGAAACTTAAAATCGAACTACGCTATGATTTCTAGGCTGGCTAAATTTTACTAAAGGATAACAAAATTTTCAAAATATACAATGCAAAGAGAATGCTAGTTCGCCGGGTCGAAGACTCTTGTGCATACCTAAACAAGCTGCGGATATTCAGGGGCCTAGGCCTAACATTTATTTTAAAAATCTCAATACCTTGGGACTAGTATCCTTTGGAGCATTAAAGAAATATTCTCAATACTCTATACTCGCTAATAATGTAGTTAAGTTTTGTTTTCTGGGGCTCCAGACTTTTGTCATGGTGATTTTGTTGCTTTTGGGGCCCCAAGACACTTGTCTGAATAAATAAATAAATGAAATGAAATAAGTAAATAAACAATATTTTGAACAAATATATTGCCTTTCTTTGCCATTTACTTCTCATGTTAACAGTGGACGGTTGTTTTTGCAACCATACTTCTAGATACTTTTACACTGATTGCACTACAACATTTTCCATGGTGGTTATACCCAACGTACGTCACATGACTGGCTGTAAACAAACGTTGCCTAATTGGTCTATTAAAACAACAATGAATACACATTAAAACAAATCTAGTTGATAATCATTTGTAACAAATTAAAACTAGTCTTTTTTGCATGGTTTGAATTGCACTGAGTTGAGTACTGCAGGTCTCCCTCCAATTAGAGACCACTATTAGGACCGGTGTTTCCATCCTCTTTAGCAGCTTTGGAAGAAGACATTTGTTAATGGAAGTGGTTATTCGCACGGTAGACCTAGCCAATCAGCATTTGACGTTTCATGACGTCTAACTGCGCCAATAAAAGCTTTCTTCTTTGTTTGGCTTTTTTACATAATCTTAATGATGATAAAATAATTATAAAAACTAAAAATAACTGTATAGTAATAATAATAATAATCATAATAATAATATTTTTAATATCTTTAATAACTTTATCATTTTGATAACTATAATGAGAAAGTTTTATTGAATTTATGGTTGTATTTCCTTATACCTGTTAAATTCTGTTATTTTCTGCATTTGTTTTTTTTTAGTTTAAGTCCTTTTGAATTTCTTAAAATTTTTTTTGTTTTGATTGTGTATGTTTCCTGTGTGAACGCACCATCATTTTGATGTGTGCCGCTGATCCAAAAGCGTATGTTCAATAAAGTTCAGTTCAGTTCTGGCAGTGTTCACAATCACATAAGCAGCCATGAAAGCCTGATGTCAATGAAGGTCGGTCAGGCATTTAGTAACTATGTACAATTCATTTTTTGATTTCATTAAAGAAATTTCAGGACAAAAATAACCTTGTTGTAGAGTACTGACTGTATATACAACAATTTTTCGACAATTATCACAGCTCCCACGGTCGCTATGTGGTTTGTGTATATAATTAGGCCTACAATCAATGTATCCAGCAGTAGCATTTCGAAAACACTCCCACACATTGGAAAAGGTCCAAAAGGCAGTGAAGAATGTACATCAATATAAATCTTATTTTCCAGTACAGTATATAGTACATATATTCGGTGGCGGATCCAGGATTTATTATGGTAGAGAGGGATTAGGAGAGACTTTTAGAGATGTGTGAGTCTACAGGTGCTAAGTGCAGCACGACTGCAGCCCACAAAATTAAAACCCTATTAAAACTGCACATAAAATCGAGTAATTTTGCATTAGTTTGGCATCCTCTCATCAGGGAGATGTAACACCTGCTCTCATCCTCCTCTGTTCCAATTCCCATCATGGTTGGTGCTAAGTAATTAATTTTCTTTTGTTTCCCCATTTAATATTTTTGAATGGAACAAAAATCAATATCACTTCCCTATGATAGGGGACTATAATACCACCAGTACATACTCCACAAAGGCTTTTTTCATGGCAATTTCTCAAGGATAGCATAAGTAAAAAGTCTGCAGACAAAATGCTAACTAAGCTAAAACCTATTGTACTTCAGTTAGGGTTATCGAATCGACTGTCTGTGCTGTGCCCAACTCATACGGTATGCCGTGAAATAAATTATCATACAGTATTTCTATCTACAACATTCTACTGTGCGAATAAATTTTTTTTCGACAATTCGCACGGTACCGTGCGAATTAGCTCTTATGAGTCTTATTCGCACGGTAGACCTAGCCAATCAACATTTAAGGTTTCATGACGTAACGGCTGTCATACCGTGCGAATAAGTTCTTATTCCTAATTCGCACGGTACCGTGCGAATAACCTCTTCCTTTGTTTATATGGGACCACAGAAAGGTGGTCTTTAATTCGAAGGGTCTTTAATTGAAGGGAGACCGGTACTATATTTTGTGACCATTACAAGATTATCATAAACTGTTACACAATATGCCATTTTGTTTTTAGGGGCTGCTCTATACGAGTCCCGTATTGTAAAGGATGAAGACATACAGACAGTTAGCAGTCCTATTAAACAGGCAAGCAGAAATGGAAGCATAGACAAAAATGGGAACAGGGATACAACTGGAAATGGTGCAAAAGCTCAAGAAACAACATATTCCTATCAACTTAATATATTAAACAACCCTTTCACAGAAAATTTAGAAATTACTGGACTTTGCACTTTTAAACTGAACAAAAAAAATGTTAGTCTTACGACGACTTCAGGCTCATCTAAAAACTTTATGTGGGATTACAACCACATAAGGTTATATGGAACTAAAAAGGGAAGCTTCTTCATGGATGTCGGACGTAGATCTGTAAGCGGCCCAGGGTCCCTCTTATTGGCTGTTAGTGATATGAAGCAAGGACAAGAGATAGTCAGAAACATGAAGCGACAAATTGAAAAGATGTCCTTAGAATTTTTCCTGCGTGGTAAGAACATCAGCGGCTCTGATGACTTATCAGGTATAGTTCACAAACATTCTTTTATTCAAAAATTAAATGGTTTGATTTAAATGATTTGGACAAAAAAACTGTTGTATGGCCATATATAGTCATTATGCCTATATATCATAATATCATTATGGCCATATATAGTCATTATGTGCCTATATATGGTACTGATATGTCATCATCACCATATTTAGATAAGTCACATGTTTCTGTCAAATAAAATTTGATAGTATAGACCGGACTTTAAGGCCTGTTTATACTATAAAATTTTCTTTTTCTCAAAAACTATTATATGCCCATATATAGTCATTATGTGCCTATATATGGTCATGATGTGATGTGATGATGACCTTATTTAGGCATGACACATGCTTTTTGTCAAACAAAACTTGATAATTTGGGCAGGCCTTTAAACGCTTTACTCAAACAACCACATCCTTTGGATTTGATGTTAAGCTGTTGGTCCCCTGCACTACTTTCCGAGT
Source organism: Anneissia japonica (assembly GCF_011630105.1). Classification (NCBI taxonomy): domain Eukaryota; kingdom Metazoa; phylum Echinodermata; class Crinoidea; order Comatulida; family Comatulidae; genus Anneissia; species Anneissia japonica. The sequence goes on along the minus strand of NW_022704992.1, from coordinate 2,181,159 downwards.
AACATTTAATTAATTCATCAAAGTATAAAGTACAACATAAATATGCATTAAATATGCATATTTGGATACATAGGTCTCCCTCCAATAAAAGACCACCTCCATTTTAAAGGCCACTTTTATGTGGTCCCAATTAAACAAATGTGTTTAAATATTATTTTACTTGAGAACAACGCTACTAAAGACCATGGAAATCCCGGTCCCGAAAGTGGTCTTTAATTGGAGGGAGACCTGTATTCACTATTTGTATTCCTTGGCCCATAATGCTCAACAACTTTGTTTATTTTTATTTACAGAGGAGGAATTTGTTGGTGAGATTGTCAAGAACAAGTTCTCAAAGCATCTGGGACTTTCTGGTCAATACACACTAGTAGTAGATGTCACAGGTCTTACGCTTCAGGATATAAAGACAGAGAAGCTGTTATATTGGTGGGCCTACAAAAACCTTCGACAATACACCGGTAAGGAGACTAAGTTCAGCTTTGAGGGTGGCAGGAGCTGTATGGCCGGCGAGGGTAACATTGAAATGAAAATGATTGCAGGAATGCATGTTCTCTCTCGACTAAATCACTTTTCTGACTTAGTAGCTAAGAAGAAAGAAATCTTGGATGCTGAAGCAGCGAAAATTAAAGGCGGACAGATCAACCCAAACCCAGCTGGGTATCAAGAACTAATGTTTGATGGTGACAACATGGAAACTAGAAACCATGAATATCAATCCCTTGATATGTTATTACCACATTCTCCAGCACATTCAACATAGAAAAAAAATTTTACATTCTTTTTTACTTCCATGAATTTTATTTTATTTTAAGTTCTTGTTTTCTGTCCTTTCCTTATTTGTGATGGGCACTCAAGCCTTTAGGGACAGATTTAAGTTTGTTGTATCATGAAGGAAGTATGTATGCTTACATGAAAAAAATGATGATCACAATATGACAACAACAATCATTTAATTAGCTTTTCTTCAAGGAGGGAAGGGGTAACACATGATCTCTTGAAAATTGGGGGGGGGGGAGGGTGCGCAAGAACTTTTGGGGGAGTGCACCCCACCCCCGCACCCTTCCCTTGATACGCCACTGACAGGTCTCCTAATCAAAAACCCTTTCAATTAAAGACTACCTCCAGTTAAAAACCACTTTTCTGAGGTCCCAAATTAACAAATGTCTTTTATCTTTATTATTCTAATTAGAGACTAAACCTGCTAAAGTTGGAAATCACAGTCCAAAAAGTGGTCTTTATTTGGAGGGAAGCTTGTATATGCGTTTGAGAAATTGAATGATATCTCCATAAATGTATAGCCAATTTGAGCAAATGTGTAAGGATGAAGCAAATGAATAGGGTTGTAGGACTGAAACAGAAGAGTAGGGTTGAAGCAAACAAGTAGGATAGAAGCAAATGAATTGGGGCAAAGCTAATCTGTAAAGTACAGGGCCTGTGTAGATATAAATTCCTGTTTTTTTAATATTTATGTGTCAATAATCTATATATATTCAATTCGTTGAGTGACGTAAATAAATCCCTCCAACAAACAGACTACTGTATATTGTTGGACCAACAATAGCGAATGAATCACAAAAGAATGTAAAAAAATGATTCATCATTTTTTTTTTCATCTTTAAAAAAACTGCTTTAAATAGTTTTTCAAAACATTCCTATAACTGAGGTACATAACAGTATTTTTATTAGAGTATTGAAATCTTTTATATATGCAATTAATAACTTATATTTTCATTGTATCACGTTTGTATGTTAGACTCTGTATTTTTCTTTTGACCAAAATGCCAATCATAATCAATACTATATATAGTATTAATGCTTTAAATATTTTCTGGATTTTAATAAAAGGCACTTTAATATCAGCCTAGCTGGAATGGCAACTTCTTAAAGGGAAATATTGTTATACTGTATAATAATGTTGATATATATTTTTTTTCATTAATAAGAGAGTACAAAACATATGCAATGCTTGTGCTTATACAATAAAGAAATATACATTCTCAGCATGCAAATAGCCATAATTCTATTGTGTACTCTTTCAGGAGAAATGAGAGGTGCTCTTTCTAAAATTATACAAAATTCTTTGGCTACTCCTACCAGGGGTGTAGTCTTCGGAAGCAAATCTCAATGCCAACAGGGTTGTAACTAATGAAAACCAAGGGTTAGGATAGATATTTTGAGGGTGGGTGCGTGATAACACTGGTAAACTCTAGATAATAAGAGTGGATTTTAAGGATGGAAAAGTGGGTTAATAATGGTGGGTGGAGGACCATGAAACTTAGCTTTAAACTGGGTGGAAAACAGCAAGGCTGGGTGGCCCCGCCCACTATAATTACATCCCTGCCAATTCAAACTTATGGTCATTTTGCTTATTTTAACCCACTTAGTGGAACCAATTTGCCGTCATGCAGGGTACGTCCCCATTCTCTGCACCTCCACTCACACCCATGAATGAGATTTTTGCTCTTTAAACTGGCAGGTTGATGTTGATACTGGAAATGGAATGTACTACAGTATAAAAAATAAGTATGTTATCCTTGAGTTATAAATCATTAAATCCATCTCTAAATGTGGCAAAGACAAGCCAGTCACTCATCGCAAATCATGTTTCAGAGAGAATGCGGCCAAAACATACTGGAATGTCAAATTTTTAAAAATCCATTTTATCGCAATAACCAAGCTTTATATATCTATACATCATGCTATGCTGTTATTTTCCCTATTTTCAAAAAACAACAATTTTTAAGGATTTGAAGATAGTTTTTGCATGAGAAATGCCCGAAATCATAAACTTTGAAGGCTGATTCCTCATATATTGTTCTCTAAACAGCTGTATGTTAATAAACACTTGTAGCTTCATATGGAAATGTCGGATTTGATTGCATATGTACTTGATCCAGTGATCTGGGGGTAATAATGTAAGTGCATAGAGCTCCCTACAATATGCGCTATACAAGTCGACAATTATTAATTATTATTATATTGTATAGCTCTTCTTTTACTCTTTAACCTTTGTATTAATATAACTTAAAATTGATTTTTGCGACGAGTGACTGGTTTGGCTTGACATTGCCACAAATGCTAAAATCATCTTGTGAATATTGATACAAGGTTACAATAATTTTTTCTATAAAAACACTCAGAAAATGGTTCTTGTGAAATTAAAATTTGCATTAATGTGTAACATAATGGTGGTATTTTTTGTATTAAATTTTACTACATGATGAAATTATGCAAGAGTTCTTGCATGAAATATATAAAGTTAAAAAAAATCATAGATATAACCTAACATTTCAATAACAATGACTACTATTGAATTTCATGCATAATCTTAAATATTTCTAAACAACTAAATTTTTTTGGAATATTTTTATTTAATGATATAATAATAATGTGTATACTATCAATATCAATAAAAAATGATTATTTTAAATTATGTATGGAATTTCCACTATTGTAAATATAACATCAATCAATGGAAAAACCAACAGATTAAGCAATTAATCTATCATGAAGATCTAAAATTAATCAGTACTAGTTCAAAATCCCCTTCCCCTAACCTGTAACCAGGGGATCTTGGGTAAATCCCCTTTCAACCAAGTTATTATTATAGTAATATTTTATCATAACTTTGTTTATTAAACTTGACCTATAGAAAAATCCCATGAACCCTAACCCTTCACATTTATCGCTTGATTGGATTGGATTGGAGAACTTAAGGGGGAGGAAGAGTAGGGGTTACCACAAGGCTCTGCTTTACTATAGGCCGTTGGGTGAAAATCCTATCATTTAACCCCGTTCCGAAATTATCATTATACTTGATCTCCTCGGGATAATTATTTTAATCATATTTAAAAGCTCTACAAAAAAGTTTGACCGTAAGAACTTCTGCAAACATGAATAAATTGAGAACGAAATAAAACTTACGAAATTGAAAGTTCTTTGCGTTAGATTAGCACATGACATTTTGTATACGTCACTGTACTCGTTCGAATATTGTATTTTTGATAGGTAGTTTATTTTTGCTAACTTGGTATTACTGCTTTGAAAACAAACTTAAAAATTATAATTAGATATAATTTGTATTGTAATAACGGAATAAAATTTTTTGACGTACATGTAAGTTGGTTTTGTTACAATAACTTCACGTGTTGTTGTACAGCCAACAACAACATGACGTCGTCTAGCGACGGACTGTGTGTGAGACGATGATGAAAGTGTTGTTTTCACCATGAAGGAATCGCTGATAATACGGTACCGTATCTAGACACATTGTACAATTATTCTTTAATGTTTTGTTAATTAATTCGGAAACACTATAATATAACCAAAAAGTAAAAATAGACTAGCAGCTAGCGCTAGGCCTCGTGTACTGCTATATAGGCCTAGCTAGTTTTAACTTTAACTCGGGTCCAGTCATTCCTCCGGGCCTACCGTCTAGGCCTACGTTAAGTTATTACAGTATGTCCAAAGTCGTAAGTGTACTCAGGCCTGGCCTAATCTTCTTACGGCGGTATGCTTAGCCCTAGCTAATTAGCCTTACTTTATTGGCCTTCCTAAACTATTATCATCCTATGTATGACGATTTACTTACTACAGTATTAGGCCAAAGTTACTATAATAATACTATGGGCCTAGCGCTAGCAGCTACTATTATAAGCTCTCTAGTCCCTGTACTTTAAAAGTAGCAGTAAAAATTACTCAAAATTTTCTGAAATATAAATAACATGTATATAAAATATATATATGAAAACCAAAATAATATTTTTGGGATGGAAAGCCTCAATTAATATACTGTTATTCCTAATGATTTATCTTTTTTAGAGCAATGTACAGGCACAGTAACTGCCATTAAAATTGAGAATGTGCATACATATACTGTACTATATTTATTCTTTGCTAACATACACATAATGAAAGAAAAACAATATAGGTTTTGCATCTAAAGGCGTTTGATTGTATGGTCCTAAACTGTGGGATAATTTACATCCCGATATAAAATGTGCCAACAGTGTTTGTGATTCAAAAAGCAAAATAAATATAAAAAAATTCTAATTGAGGCTTAGTAATTCAATTGCTTTTATTGAAATAATAAAGAATTTAATGGAATAATATTGTTATTAACATTTAAAAAAAAAAAGAGAATTGTAACAGCTTAACTCATGAGAATGTAATAACTTTTGTAACATGAGACATTATGAGAGTATGAAAAGCTTTATTATTCTTTATTAAGTAAAATATAGAAAATTAAAAGAGTAAGAGAGTAGAGTGTAAGAACATAAGAGCCATTTTAAGAAATACACAATGACACAGGCGTATGGAAAGCATTATTTATTTTTTCTTAAGTAAACAATATAAAAATGTATAAAATCTGTCCCGCCGAAGTCAACGGGAATATACATCCAAATTCATGCACCATTATAACAATGCATCAAGTTTAAGATTTTCTTTATTAAATTTTTGATTACATTACAATTAAAAATCAGAATAAATACAAAAAAAAAAAGAAAAATGAATTTTTTAAAATGCTGTTACAATAAAGTATGAATTTTACATAAGTTTTAACATTTATGTTTATATAGCAAACACATATACAATGAGTATGCATACACATTGACAAAAGAAAGACCACAGAAGCTGTCAAAATTCTAATAAATTTTTTTTAATTGTTACACAATTATTGTTTTGAAATACACGTGAAAGGATTGCAATTAGTGTACAATAATAAAATAAGTGTTTTCGTTGAAATTTCTCATCAATAAAATGCTGTACGTTGACGAGAATTGATGTGGACTGACGCAATCTCACGTTACTTGACACGATTTGACCAAAAATGATTCGATTTCATCCGTGTTAACACAAGTGGGCGGTTCATGGTATGATTGCGACATGCTTCTACCCCGCTCTGTCGCGGTGTGTTTTCTGACGGTCGGTGGCCTAGGAACGTGATAAAACGGTAATTTTCTCAAAATTGCAGAGGATATTTTGGTCGAACTTTTTATATGTGATTGAAAACATATTACTAAAATATTGTAGGCCTAAATTCTTCATATTACAGCCATCGGAACGGAATCTGTTTTTTGAGCTTTACCCTATGGCCTAATAGCAACCTCTGTCTTCATGGAAAGACGTAACTACAGAACACCTTTCTACGGAAGCTACTGTACACTCATCATGTACAACAATCAGCAAAAACAGTTACACTGATTCTCTGTATCTAACATATAATTGCATTTCATTGCACTACTAATCCCCTACTGAGGAAATGTTCACCACATTTCCGCCATCGTTCTGATATAGTTCACTAATTATTGTTTACAAACCAAATAGATATACTGTACAAATGGTGGAAGAATGGCGAGGCACTGATTTCATATTTGCAGCCAGACGATGACAACCCCATTTACGGTAACTCATACAAATCAATGACCTCTATGTTTACATAGGACTGTGCTATACACAGTATACTCTGTTTCAATAAGGATTTCCTTCCTTGTTTGCCAATCACAACTGAAGACATTGTTAGATTTCGTCAAAATTTTGCAATATATTGATGCGGAATAAATTTTTATTTTTCTTTTTTTTCGCCATCAATTATTTCACCAGCATGAAAAATACAATGTAATTTTGTGACTGGAAATGCATTTTCTTCAAAAAAAACAATAGAATTAAACCAGTTTTTATACAACATTTACAATATTCTTGCCAAATAATAATAGTCCCTCCCTCATTGATAAAAAAAAGCAATATTCTATTGTTCCGATAAAAAATAGCCCGCCCTTAATCTAATAATTTTTTCTATGTGCAATTAGCAGGCTTTTATTACTAATTCAATCTTATACCACCTACATATTTTACTCTAATACTGAGCTGCCTTTTATCAGTAATGTAATGTAATTTGACAAGATGCAAGTCAAAAATCCTAGTCAATTACAAAATATTTTAGATATAATCATTTCTAGTACAAAATTAAATTGTGTCATAATTGACATTAAATTAAGGATAAAAACTGGAAAAGATAAAATAAATTACGAATACGAAGAACTTTTCATATTACTAAACAATTTTAGATAAACTCTTACTACTATTCACTAAAAACTCTACAGATTGGCATCAACAGAAGTTTAAATAATTAAAAAAATAATTTTACCTAAAATTTTCATACTTAAAATTTCATATTAATTGAAAATTTCATCTATCTCAAAACAAAATTAGACAAAAATATTAAGCATCAATTTCACACAATATATAAAAATAGTAAAATGTTCTCAACTTCGAGGTCAGTGGTTTAACCCCTCATGTACTTGATTATCCCCACTCACTGGTAGTGTAATTAGTTACGTGTTAGCCTAGGATATCACAACTAAATGTATCAGTCTGTATGCAATTTGTTATAATAGCAAATTTATGGATCCCAATGTCGTATAATAATAATACTCATAGAACGGAATATACAGCACAGCACTATGTGTAACAGAGGATAACAGATACTTCCTTGGCGCCGGCCACGTATTGGCCAAGGAAAGGAGAATTTTGTCCAAGGTATAGGACATGATTAAAGAGTCATGTTGCATACTATAGTTCAGTGATCTCTATGAGATTTATGATGTCTATAATAAGTCAGTTTGTATATTCTGAGGTCTTTGCAAACACTACAATACCAAAGACCAGAACAGAACATCGCAAGAGCCTTGTATCCCCTGGCAAAATGCACGGTATAAATCTATATATTATATAATTTATAAAAAAAAAAAAACTATACAACCTAAAAGAAACTGAAAGATAAATAGATTCTGATAGCCATATGTCCCAGGGCACTAAGGAAGACCAGTCTTTTTGACTGATATGGCCAACTTGGTTAAATATTGTGTTTAATAATTTTAGTCTGACATTCATAATCATAAAATTCAGTCTTGGTTCTTTCATTATTCCATGGACTTATTAATATATTAATTCCATCTATTAATAGGTGCATGTTTATTCAGAGCTTTCAAAATCATTTGATATAGTTGACTAAACAACAATGGTATTATAAGGCTAAATAATTTTTATAAAGCAGTAAAATAACACTACAAATATTAGATGATAAAATCGTCACACAATTTTCAATTGGGAAAATAAATGGAAATCTTATGTAGGAAGTTCTTATTGAGTTATATATTTTGAATAAATAAATTAAATAATTATATTAAATAAATATATGCCATGATCTCATACTGTATATACACCTTTACATTATTGTTTTTTAAAAGAATACCCTATTGTTATTCATCAGTAATACCATGTTCCATGTTCGTTCTTAGATGTGGGTAGACAGCACTTTTATTCACATACGAAGTATATAGGCTTGAGAGCCTAATATATCATGAATAAATTAAAGAGCATTGTCTGAGCATGAGAATATAAATTCTATTAGCTAATGCTAAAGCTAAATAAATATAAGTTACTATATAAAGTATTAAATCTTGTTTTGATGACATTAAAGACAAATGGACTTTAAACATGTTTATAAAGTATTAGTAATGGCTGACTAATTGTTATCATTACAGTATTGTTATTGTCTAACCACATCCACAACTATAAAAACACATTTAAAATCAAATATAATATGTCTAAAGACAAAAGATAAATTTTTATAATTCTGGATTTTATTAAATTGTATTCAAGTTTTAAAATTTCCAGTCTTGATTCTTTTGTTATACTATGGACCTATTAATAAATTTGTAATTCCATAATTTTTATCCTGTGTTTTAATTGTATTCAGTGACGGCATGGGGGAGGGGGGTAGTTATTGGACAGGTCAAGTCCTCCACAGGCCAGAGGTCCTTGGGCAGTCAGACAGAAAAAAAATAATAACGCCAATTTAATAGATTGCCAGAAATGAGAAGTGCCATTTCCGGCCATCCAGAGGTCCCTATTTTGGGTCCGTGCAAAACGCTGACCCCAGAGCCTCACTGCTGTTCTTGTTCCCAAAATTTTAAAAGCATCCAGAGTCGCCAGTTTTGAATAGACGTGCAGGAAATTTTGTACACATAAACTAGAGGTGATTTCCAACAAATGTTCATCGCCCTTTTTTTAAGTTGGACCCCATGGTTCTCCCTACACCTACAAAACAAAACAGGGGTTTCAAAAGGACTATACATTACTGCCATTACAATTAATATGACATGATGCAAAGATGTGTTCTAAAGAACGTAAGGTTGTGCGTTCGAATCGCATCTTGGTATTCAAGTTTTTTTTTTCAATTTTAAGAAATTTAATTTTTTTCAATTTTAAGATATTTTAATTTTGTACAATGGAACATTCTAAATAATAATTTTTTTTTGTACAAAGAAACATCCTAATTTTTAAAAAATTTCTATCTTATTAGCTCTTCCAAAAAACCCAATATCATAACTTGCGTCTGTACCCTATTTAAACATGGAGGTACACATGGACCGGTAAACGGTCGCTCTAGTTTTAAAAAATCTCATCTTCAGTAGGCAATTCCATAATTTCACTTGTGTCTTAATTGTATTCAAGGAGTTTTAAAATTTTAGTCCTACATTCATAATCTTACGAACGATCATCCCCTCCCTTCTTGAAAAAAATCACCCGAACATTTCTTTATTTTTTTTTTCGCCAACTCATAAAAATATCGTCTTTCTGCCCATAATTCAACCTTGTGCACTAAATGCATGGTACAGTACAATTGCCACACGACGAATCCAACGCTGCTCCCTGTAAACGCTAGACGACGTGATGCTGTCTGCTGATTAACGGTAGCAGTCTGAACGGATCGTCATTAAAAACAAACCGATGTGCGCGCGACGTCGCGTTTCGTTCCTTATAGAATCGTGGCGGCCAATGACCGTCGATCGCAGTGAGTGCCCGGCTTTGCTGATTAAAAATTATCAAAAACTTTTTTTTTAAATGGCCTTAATAAGAGCTTTCAAAATCATTTGATATAGCTGACTAAACAACAATCATATTCCAAGGCTAAATAATTATTTACAGAACAGTAAAAAATAACATTAACAATAAGAGATGATGCAAACTGCCACGCAATTTTCAATTGGGAAAATAAAGGGAAATTCTTTTCACTGAATTTAGGAAGTCATTGCTGAGCAGACATCCTGGTTGGATACAATTAACAAATTTACTGCCGGTAGAAGCCCGGGGATATATATATATAGGTTTATTTCACTTTACTAGTCAGTATCCTAACGGATGGAATTCAATAAGCACTGGTTCTCTACATGTTTGACTGATTGAATATTGATTCTTATTGATTTGTATTGATTGCTTTAAAATAAAAATTTGGTAAGTCAAATATTTCATTTGTTTTTAGTTCTTGGTAGTACTGTAGTATGATTGCTATTTTTCTGTAGAAACTGAATTGTATTTTAATCTCGACTATTGATATATTTAAATAAGTAATAACTTCCAATTAAAAATCAGATAGAGAAAATAATTTCTTTAATATAAAAAATTGCATAGGTAGTTATCCAATAATATATTACATAGAACTGATAGATTGAATTTTATAGATTAATAAAAACAAAACGAAGAGAAAATAATAATATTATGATAATTTATGTCATCCTTTTAATGAATAATTATAAGTATATTATCTTCCAAGTCTCATCATTTTGTGGATATTTATTTAACTAATTTGACTTATAATTATTACAGTAGGTCAGTATATAACTTTCTGTTATATTCTTATTTTTTTAGAGTGAATTTCATCATGTTTCCTGTACAAATACATAAGTCCGAATTCTTGCTGCAAACTGGAGCTCAATATCAGCTTCATACAGACAAGAATAAGTTGTCGCTGAAGAGACCATCATCAGCTAAGACGTTAATAAGTTGGCGGTGGGACACCATAAGAAATCATTCAGTTTACCAACAATATTATTCAATAGAAATGTATGATGCAACCCTGTCAAAAACCTGTTCACTAACTTTAACATCATGCAATGCTGGAGCAATCTACAAAGCAGTACAAGAAAATATCCTAGTATTTAGCACGAAAGTGTGCAAGAACTTGAAAAACTTACAAGCAGAATGTAAATCCGATTCACCCGGAACAGGAATTGAGATTCAACCACAGGACATTCCGAAAGATTTGTTATATGAAAATCTAAAGATTAACAAGAAATACGAAAATATATCTTCACAATTTGATGTGAACAATTACGAAGGGCAAGAAAAAAGCAACCAAGAAATTAGGATAAAATCATCCTCGGAAATACCCACAATAACACTGACAACAGAAAAATTGCAAAACAGTAATAATATAATAAATTGTGTTGAACAGGCTATCACCACTCCAAAAAGAAAGAACAGAGGACGACCTTATAAAGAAGTTGTACAACTTGTGATGAATCAGACACAAAAAATTACTTCCCCACAATCTGAGTCAAAGTATTGCCAAGGACAAGAAAACGACAACCAAGAAAATTGTGTTAAACAGGTTATTGCAAATCCAAGGAGGAAGAACAGGGATCAGCCTTACAAAGAGATGGTACAAATCCTAACTGTACAGAATTAAAAGCAACAATTCTTCAGAAAGTGTCTTATTTAGAGAAAAATGATTTTTGTGGTACATTATCAACAATTTTGATAGACTTTATCAAGAGTAAAAAACTGGGCATATTTTTACACAATCATATATATTATACTGTATTTTTGTTATTATTATCATTATTGTATCGGTTATTAAATTTTGGCAATGAAATAATAGAATTATTATTGCTAATGTCATTCTTATAATTTTCATCATGTACATTAAGGTAAAAAAATTACGTAAAATTACGGCAAATCCAAAAGGAAAAGTTCAGATTAAATTAAATTGTACCATGTGTAAGCTAAATGTTGAATGGTAGATTTATGATAATTGAAAATGTTCAAAAATATTAAATGTATATGTGTATGAATAACATAATAAAATATAAAATGAATGTGTACAAATTATTTACTATCTATTTCTATTTTAAGTAAATCAAAAGAGAAATTGTAAATGTTGTAAATATTAATTTTAATCTAATAGGAAATGGACAGTATTTCATGAAATATATAATAATAAATATATATTCATAGTGCAATATGACATAATTGATGAAATCAAATTGTTTATATATTATTACTGTTATTCATCAATAAAAAGGAATACATAAATAATTAGATTGCATTTGTATTGATTTTGGAGTACTTTGCATGATTTACCAGGGTAAACGGTAGAACTTAGCAAGGTTAAATATTGGGACCAGCAGCATCAAGATTCAATCTTCCATTTATTTGGTTCAATAAAATGGAAATAACAATAGTACATTCATTTTCATTAAAATTTAAAATACATGATATATAAATATACAAAAAAATATATAGAACAGGAAGGTATAAAGATACAGCAAAACAGGATCCATAAACACAACAAACATCAAAAACACTATAAGAACACATAAAACTTCCAATTAGATTAAAATTAAATAGTAAAGTAAATATTTAATAGAGCGTGAAGGGAAAGTTTCCCCCACATGCAACCCCCTACACTCGGAATTTGCTCACTCAAGAATATCATCTTATATCACTTTATTTCCACAGCTAGTGGTAATAAATTTCTCATCGTTCAACATCCCCCACCCCACCTCCCTCGCATCATCCCCAATATCAATACTCATAGAGATACAACACTAATAAAACAGTTTCGTCTTGTGGGGAGTGCTGAGTAGTTAGGTGACCTAAAACTGTATAAATGCAACAGTTTGGCTCTTAGCCTTTAAGGCTGGCATTTCTCTTGTTTATCCACATTGTTGTTCTTCACCTAGGAATACAGTATAAATGGGTACGTACTTGGTAGAATGCTAAATTGCTGATTAGCTAATGCAACATTATAGAATTACTCCCTGGGCAGCTGAGTTCAAAACGCCTGGGGTAATGATGTGGAGCACAGAGAGGCCTTAGCATGTACGCTATATAACTACCATTATTCATCATTCATATGGAATAGGCGACCACAAAATTTCTCCAAGAACCATGACCCATGGCAAGTGAGGCAACTTTATCTGGCTGGAACATGTCTTCAGTACCACACAATAGTCTCATTATTATAGGGCGTGTTTCTGCTGAATAACGCCAAAAACACTTGTTTTTCTTTCTGAACGTGTTTCTAGTGAAAAGTGCAACTAATAAAGCACTGGCAGATGGGCGGAGCTTAAATGACGGTCACCAACGGAAGTTGAAGCTGACCTTACTTTTGCGAGCGACAGCGCATGCTGCGAAAGAAGTAAACAACACACCACAAAAGTATGAAAAAAGTATGGTATGATATTCAAGCATGTCATCCTATTTGTTTAATTTTTTTTTTTGCCCCGAATTTCCCGCGGACGAGCGATCAAACCAACGAAGTGAACCCTATAATGAATGCGTGTAAAAACAGGCATTTTTAGAACGCATTCCTAACCGTATTTTTGTTTTGTGACCCGTTTCTACTTGGGGGAAAACTCGTGTTTTTTTGCTCAGCAGAAACATGCCCAGTGAGTGCTTAATTACATTTTTTTTTTGGGGGGGGGGGTTTGTTTTTAAATATTTACATAAATGATTACCCAAAACCAGATCCATGAATATGTGTATAAGTGAACTTTCTGTTACTAAATGAGTAAAATACACTGTTATTATTTTCTTAAAATAACAAGTATTCAGGACACAGCAATAAAAGTGTAAATTACAACCATGTTATTGTTAGTGACATCAGTTATTTTTCAGTTGATAAATGAGTATAAACTTTTATTATTTTATTATTGTAACAGCAACAAACATTCCCAAATTGGTAACAACAAATATATTACACAAAACACAAATATAGTTTAAAAAGATATTATGGGTAATAACATCTACCCTTTGGTCATGTGTTAAAATGGTTCTGAAAAATTTATTTGTTATCATTTGAATTGCTGGATATAAAACTACTCTGACAGTCATAAGGAAAATGTAACATATCATTCCAAAACTTTTCAATATTTATTGCATACTGTATTCCGAACATTGCTGACATTTTTTCGAACATAAATTTACATACTGTAGGATGATGACATCATGTTACTCATCCTCTTGTTAATATATTAAAGCAAAAAACTTTTATATAAGGGACACTTCCAGGACCAAGAAAGTGTCTCCTCATTGGAGGTGTCCCCAAACAGAGGTTGGCCATAGTGTTAAAAATATATGGTGCAAAAGGAGGGGTTCTACTGTAATAATAAAATCAATGAACGCAAAAGGAAAAAATACAGGTCTCCCTCCAATTAAAGACCACTTTTGGGACAGGGCTTTCATGGTCTTTATCAGCTGTGGTCTCTGTTTAGAATAATAAAAATAAAAGACATTTGTTAATTTGAGACCACAGAAAAATGGTCTTTAATTGGAGGTGGTCTTTATTGGGAGGGGTCTTTCATTAGAGGGAAACCTGTAGTACAAAAATGTATGGCGTCAAAATACTTTGTGATATGCTACTAGTCAGTGATTTGCTTCTGTGAAAAATGCAACTGAAGGTATGTCTCTTTACAATACCTAAATCATCTGTTACCTGATTCGTCAATTTGTTGACGTCAGTTTTTAGAAAACAAGACGTCAACTGATTTATGTCTATGTATTTTAGGCCTGGTAATTCCAAAAATATTGGTGAAGGAAATCTTTATTCTATAATTGGCAGGAGCATAAAGGAAACAATTTACAATATTAACAAACACGCGAAGGTGAAATTATAATTCTCTGAATAGTAAATTTGTAAATTCTATAGACCAGTGCAGTTTAAGTCATCTTAGTTGAATGTACTTCTGTGGCTTGTAACCTATTTCAAACGTATACTTTGTAATAATTTTTCATGAATCATGCTACACAGATTGATTCTGAAAAAAACTCTGTATCCTAAAGGCTCTAAAACCGAAGGATGGATTCCAATGAAACTTTGCAAATATACACAGATCCTTATACGGTATAGAGAATGTCCTAACTAACAACATTCTTTTTTTAATTTCTAAGCCAAAAAATCAACTAAAAATTATTTCAGAAAGGGCTTTGACATCACAAAACCAGCAGTGCTTATGGCATATTTAGAATGAAAAAAAAAAACCAATTGAGTTTAAAGCTTGTTATCTATTCGATTCTTTTAAACGAGCAAATCAATGTTTATGAATACCTGAAGATAGTACAAATGCAGCAATGCATTTAATAAATACAAAAACTACGATGGTTCAACCATCATTATCAAGTAACTAAACTGCTAAACACTGAGCTTATATATAGCTACGGATTAATGAAAAGCCTAATGATAATGCAGACCTGTCAAGTCTCACACATTTAACTTTGACCTCGGTCTATATATTCTCAGGCATTCTAGAATTTCTTAAAATTATATTTTTTTATAGTGCTATTTACTTAAGACAAGTATACAACATGTACAAACACGACTATCGGCACTAGCGATCCTGTAGCGATTGTCAGTGTTCAACATCGCCTCAGCAGAAACTGAAGAAAACTAAATAGGATATCAAAGTGGCACTTTGTATCAATGTATTCACTGTGAAGGTGTATGTTTTTTATATGTGTATGTTTATATGTGTATGTTATATCCCAAAAGTAATCTAAAAAAAAAGCCCATCTCGAAATTAAGCCCATGGGCTTCTAATCATGATAATATGAGCTTCTCTTGAGATAGTAATTACATTCAGACTGATGTTATCTTTGATTAGTATGACAGCTTGTCAGTATCAATATTATTTTATTGTACTAGCATGGTTACAATTTAAAAAAATATTAAACAAAATTTCAAATTCCATAGTTGGAAAATGTATACTGGAAATTACAAAATTTACAGCTTTCATTTTGAAAAGAAGACCCCTCTTTAGTTTGCAAAAGTAATCTTGAAAAGAAGCCCATCTTGAAAAAAAGTCATCCAAGGGTCGTAGAAAAAAAAAAGAAACACAGGGCTTCTATTCGAGGTTTTATGATAGAGCAGTTTGATTGATACTCTGGAGGTCCCATATAAATGTTGTAAATTCAAGCACTTTCATATTTAGTTGTAAATATCTCTTACTAAAAATAAATTATTTAAAGAACTATAAAGAATAAAAGATTAATATACCTGAAAACTTTGTCCTCAAGGCATCGTCTGACTTGAGAAATGGGAGCTGGTAACGGAATAGTACGACCAATTTCTACTACAATATCCTTCTCAAGAAGTTGCTCCTCATTTAATATCACTGGTTCCTTGCTACCATCACCGACTACTATCACCTGGTGATAGCATAGAGGTAGATTGTTACAATCAAAATATTTTTCACACTGGAGGCCTGAAGCATTAGTACCCCATCTCCAATAACTATAGCATTACAATCTTCATTTCTATCATGTCCACAAGTACAAACTTCATTATATAGGAGTGATGTTTTGCCCTACATGAGGTGTTAACGTACCGAATACTCAGTATATCCCCAAATACTTGCGAAAAAATTTGCTAGTGGGAATATAACCCACGACCTCCAGATAATTAGCCTGGCACCATAACCACTAGACTACCGAGTTTGTGCTTAGTGACTAACTAGTGTTGTATCCAACCACCAAGTAGCAGTGGGTACTGCAAATGCTATTTCTAGGGGTTTTTGCGTCAGGCTAGTTATCTGGAGGTTGTGGGTTCGATTCCCACTTGGATCACTTGTGAATATTTTTCGCAATTATTATTTTGGGGACGTACTGAATATTCGGTACAACATGTCAGGTAGGGCAAAACGTCAATCCTATGATATTTTCCTGATGCCAACTCACTTCGAAATAACTTCATTGTAACCATCATCTCCACCATCAGTTGTCCTCTTAATCATCATTATCCAAGCCCGTAGCCAGGGGTGTTAAAAAAAACCCACTTTTCCAGAAATGCCCTTTTAAATCATTACTAAAAAGTACCATTTGCATGACAGATTTTGAAATTAACTCCAAATTTTTGAAATTTGGCATTTGGTGTTATATTTTTAAAATTTAACCCAATTATGGTGGGACATAGGTGGATGTGGACTCAAAGTGCCCTTTTGAAAAAATTATAACCCCTCTTTAAAAATCCTGCCTACGGGCTTGTTATCCTCATCGTCATCATTATCACTATATTCATAACTTTCATATTCGTCATAAAAATAATTTTGACATCAAGATCATCAGCTACTACCAACGTTACCATTATTATGTTATCTACATCTTAACCTTCATCATCACCATTACTAACACTACCAGAAACATCACCACCATCATTATGATCATATTATAACCACCATCACACACAACTATTCCCACGATCATAATCATCATCACCATAACAACCACCATCATCATCACTATCAACATGGCCTGGACACCAAGGGAGAGGTAAAGGAACTTACCTTGTTGTTGAAGGCAACAACCCCAACTCGCTTGTCCAGTTGGTGCTTCTCCATCCTACTCAGTTGTGTATCAATAGCAGATTGCATAGCCTAGTATATAAAATGCATAAATAATCATTTTTTACTTAAATAGACTGACTATTCTCATAATTTTAATTATTAATAGCTAGCATCAAATCTATAGTGTGCATCAAGTGACAATGTTGCATGGTCTTTACCTGTAATCGTGATATGTACACCTTATGTTGCGGGGAGGGAGCACCCGGGAATGCTACATAACGTTCGTCATCAAACTGTTTACGTGCCTCCATCCGAGCAATGCTTTCATCATTTGATCGTATCGCTGGATCATTTCCATTCACCTAGATAAATCATTCAAACACATTTTGTCAGTTTTTCATCACATATTAATAATTGAGGCTTATTTCATAGAAAATACATTTGCTGAGGGTCTAGTTTTTTTAAATAAAATCTGGCAAATTTACACTGTAACATTGTGGTCGAATTTTCTACACAAAGCTGAGTAGGCATAGTTTTGTACACAAACGCTAATTGGTTGGCTCTCCCAGTGCCTGTCTCTTATACACATCTAGATGTGTATAAGAGACAGCTCCTATATTTAGTATGTGTTCCATACAGTAGGTGTTAGGTCTAATGGCCAGGGTAAAAGCTTTACCAAAATACATTACATACTGTATTATTGTTATTACATATAACTTGGACCATGATTGGATTGACCTTTAAGCTTACCTATAACATTAAATAACAGTTTTGTTGAATGCATTTTATTTGAAAATAAATATTTTTAGTATTGTTAATGTTAAACATTAACAATACTAAAAATATTTATTTTCAAATAAAATGCATTCAACAAAACTGTTATTTAATGTTATAGGTAAGCTTAAAGGTCAATCCAATCATGGTCCAAGTTATATGTAATAACAATAATACAGTATGTAATGTATTTTGGTAAAGCTTTTACCCTGGCCATTAGACCTAACACCTACTGTATGGAACACATACTAAATATAGGAGAGTATTTCATAATTAAAGTTAGCCTTCTATATGCTTTACATTTATTAAACTGGCGATTAGATCTAACACAGGTCTATGAAAGACATATTACTGGAAGAATATCCCATAATGTTGTAGCTAGTAGTTAATGCATTGGTATTTGAAGTGCCTTTCCCAGATCACAAGCAAGTGACTTATCTGGGACTCGAACCCACAACTTTACAAGTAGAAGCACTAAGCTATACACTTGTGCCACATTTTTCCAGAAAACCAGAACAACAAAACATGGAATAAATGTCACATACTTGTCCATCTATTACTTTGCTGATATATGAAAATGCTGCAGAGCAATTATCACAGAAGATTGGTTCAGTTGATGAAGAAGAATTGCTCGACTTTACTAATGATTCAAATTTAACAGCAACAACATTTGTATCAGCGCGTCTGTATTTGATTTGTTTGTTCTCTGTTGAAGGAAAAGTTGAAAAATTAATACCTTTGAATTGTATTCTCATCAAAGAATTGTAAAAAGTAATGATAATAATACACAGTTGTACCATTTTTGAAAGAAAAAAGAATGATCAAATGGGATTACTTGTCAAAGAGGAGAGGATTCAAGACAATTATAGAGGAAGCGGTTTGGTGCAGCAGCAACGGTTTGGTTTCCCAACCTTGAGGTCAGGGTTTCAATCCCTCGCTGTGCAATTCGTTTGTGTCCTTGAGCAAGACACTTTATCTGCATTGCTTCTCTCCACCCAGGAGTATAAATGAGTGCCTGGTGGGGGTTGCCTGCTCCTACGCTGATTACCAGCAGCAACACTTAGCATATGTGGACCAACAAAGAAGAGGTGCATTATAAATGCCCATACCATTACCAGTACCAGAGCATTCAATAAAAAAACATAGTAGGTACATTATTTTAGTGAACAACAAATGATTATACAGTAATTGTGCTAGCTTTTAAAACATTAAACATATTTTCAATGGAGGAAAGGATAACTAGACATCATACCCACGTTTGTGAGTAAAATTTAACCCTATAACCATCAACCAAAGTTTAACCGTCTAGTGCAAAAACCATGTAGGGTATATGTGGTATATTCCCAACAAAATCACTTGCAGATTTTTTTCCTGAAGAGTGATGATCATATCACCTTACCTTCATCTTTCTTCTTCCTTCTGTTCTCTGGTGGTAATGGAGGAGCAACATTTGCTGAAATATAAAAAGAAATGATGAATCGTTTTTAAATCATTTAATTATTATTTTATTATTATTAACATTGTTCTTCTTTTGCTTCATTAAAGAAATTACAACCCAAATAAATTCCTGCAATATTATGCACAGCACCACCAATACTGCACCTCATTTACTTTATAAATGTTATTAAATGAAAACTTAGAAAATTTAAATGGCAACTGTTTCTTCATGACAATGACACTGAATCATAATCTAAACCAAACCCTGAAAGTTTGTTCCTAATTTGGGGCAGATAAAAGTGTTAATGACAGTTACAGTAAGACTGGAAGGAATTATGTGTATGTCATCTTTGGTGCTAGGGAATATTTATGTTATTTTTAGCTAGCCAACACCATCAAACATATTATAATTATTTTATTTCCTCTCACATAGCACATTGTGGCGAGTACAGCAGCAGAGCAGTGAGTCAGGGCGCGTTGCTAACTACAGCCTTAACAATGGGTGCTGGTTCAAGTCACTCGTCATCCAGGGTTAGGTTGGTAGAGAGAAGTCTTCTTCAATATAACTTAAAAGAGAGGTCCATCTGGCTTGTGTGCACTTTTTGAGCCCATTGCATCTTTTGGAAGAATTGGGGTTACCCTGATGCTATGCCTCATTTCAGTCTCTGTCGCTGTGGAATGATGTGAACATGAAACTAAACACCTCTCTACGGCTGCTACAGTAGTTACAGACCACGCCCATATGCAATTAGAGGTTAGGGGTTATTCTCCTCCCTTTATCCCAACCTTTACGTCACTTTCAAGGAAAAGAAAATTAGAAATAAATGAAAATAGCTTACCACTTAATTCAGAGTACTTGTGTGGCTCATGAGCCCCGAGCTCTGCATATATACCTTCTGGTATTTTGGCCTTCGCTGCTTTTGGTATATTGTTATCATATATAGCTTCTGGTCCGTTAAATGTCCTATTGTCGTATATTGCCTCTACCAAAAACATAATAATAATAATAATCATAATAAGGTAGAACCTCGTTTTTACGTACTCCAGTTATACAAACCCTCAGTTTTACGTATGCCTGTTATTGACGATGACGTCATCAAAAAGCCCGAAAATATTCAAAACAAACAGCCTTTTTCAGAGCAACCGTAAGTAAAAAGACTATAACAATAAACTATAACAATAAACAAACCATAATGCAACGTATTTTCATTAAACAGCCACGTTGATTGAGTCAAATACCAGGTTGTTAAAATCTAAACCATGTGAACTGAGCAAGATGAACAACTACCGATGGTGCTGAAAATAATTGCTTTCCTCCTTAGCTTCGTGTGGAAAACTCGTCTGGTCGAATTTTCTACACAAAGCTGAGTAGGCATAGTTTTGTACACAAACGCTAATTGGTTGGCTCTCCCAGTGCAGTGCACATGGTTGCTGTTTCATGTACACAAACGCTAATTTGTTGGCTCACCCAGTGCAGTGCACATGGTTTTAGTTTGTCTCAGCAGGCCCAGACAACAACACCACAGCTCTGTTGTTTAGAATAGCAATGAAGGGAAATTCTTTTGTCATATAGGTAATCTTACAATATTTTCATATTCTTTAGTTAAATAAAAAATATAAAGTGATGAATTAATGCACTAGACACATGGTTTATTTGAACACTTTATTATGACATCGTAAAGTAATGAATAAAAACACTAAACACATGGTTTTATTCATAGGCCTAGAGGCTTAGGTCTAGACTAGGTAACAGCGTTCGTTCATAACATACGTTTATTGAGTGTTACGTACGTATAAGGTCAAAGGTTACGACAAATTTAACCCAACCTCAATTTTACGAATTCCCCGATTTACGTACACTCTCCGGTCCCGTACCATACGTAAAATCAAGGTTTTACTGTAATAATAATAATAATATAATTAATTTAATCTACTCAAACCAATTAAATATACAATTAAAATTACTTGATCTGCTTAGCAAACGAAAATATAATATACTCAGGGAAAGCAACTTAGCATTTGGGGAGTGCTCACTAAAGAAATCCCATCCAATCAAACTATAAGGCGAAAGTATTTATATTAAAGCCCTAACTCTAATAGAAGACATTTTAATATATATATATATATATATATATATATATTTGATATTATTTTTGCAGACAACTTACCTTCTGAAGCACTAGGCTTTTTGCTTGAAGATCCACCAACATTATCATATACACCTGTGACATAAATAAAATATAATATATTTTTATAATGAAGAAATGTGCCAAAAATATCAGTAATGGATCCAAGAATTCTAAAAAAATAAGGGTGCCTAGGGAGGGAATTTTTCAGTCTAGACCACTAGAGGTAAGAAAATTTACTATTATCTCACCTCTAGATGGCTGGAAATGGCACTCTCAGGACTAAATTTGATTAATATTTTCCTTTTCTTCTCCATTTTTAAAAATAATTTTGAAAAATTTGGGGGGCCCGGTCCGGTTGGGCCCCTAACCCCTGAAAATCAGGGTTGATTGGCCAGCAAGTTAAAACAGAAATCTTTATGGATAGGTCTGTTTCTGAGGTTCATTCAACCATCAGTAACCCCAGATATTTTGGTAGGTACCTGTAAAATGGTAACCAGAAGGCTAAATCCATATCCCAAATCATATCGTCCCAAATCCACTATCTTTTTGCGTAACAAGGTACGATTTATACGCCTGCAATCATAAAATGTCATGTCTAAGGGCTACAGCAATGTAGTCAGTCTAGCTTTAAATCCTTTAATATAGTCCAAAAACCTTTGTATTGTAAGGGTAATAATATGCACATTTGATTTAATAATGGTCTGAAATGTGGAAATATCTACAGTGAACAGAAACCGATGTGATGCCAAAATAAAATGAAACCACAAATAACTAAAATATATAAATGGTACTACTGTTAATATACAACATGAACATAATGTAAAAATATCTACAGTGAACAGAAAGATGTGATGCCAGAACAAAATGAAACTAAAATTTACATATAAAACTAGCACTACTGTTTACATACAACATTAATCAAATTTTCAATAAAAAAAAAGACTTGCATTGTTTTTGTAATATTTGAAATTTGATTAATATTGTAAGTCTTTTTTTATTCAATGCATTTTATAAAGAATAAACAGATAATGTTATGTCCTAATAGTAACCAAGCATAAACAAAATATTATGCAAATTAATATGCAAATTAACATACAAATATACTAGCAAATATTATAAATACACATGCAAATTAGGTGTAAATGATGTGAACATGAGAAATTATTATGGGAATTATTTTTCAATTCATACATAAAGTGGTGAGCGGTATCACATGCTCTATCATCTCTCTCTTTCCCTCTCCCTTTCTTTTCATTTCTATTTTGTTCCAAACTACAGTTTCCCACTCAAACCTTTCACAAACTTAAGTAGCTTAGTGTTATTCAATCCATTACAAAGTCTAAGCACTCAGTTATTGCTGTTTATGCAAATAAGTAATTGTGTACATGCAAGTTCATTTTTATATGAAAAATAAAGAAAAATTGAAATATAACTTAATTTGTCTGTGCCTCAAATTGCCAGTAAATGGTGCAGTGATGTGTGTGGTGTTTCTTTTCTGGTAGCTTTTTAATTTACGGTAATTTTGGTATATTCCATCTGTAGAGCCTTGAGCACTACTACAGTGGGTTTGTGCAGTTAACATAGATCGTGGAAAGTGATGATTTAAAACATTATTTAATACTAAAATTGTCTATAATAGAGCAATGGAAACTGAAACAGATAAGTACTGCAATATCTACCCACAGATAATCTCTCCATTTTCATTAAAGGAAGTAACAATCATCTAATTGCAATATGAAGTGGTTTTGACAAGTTTTGTAATGTACAATGTCCATATTCTATTAATTTGTTTAATAATATGCAATGTGCAATGCATTATAATTCAATGTAGTTTATAAATATGTACAAATAATGTAAATATAATAAATAAATTATATAACAAGTATAATATCAATATTTTCAATATTAAACTATAACAATAATAGTGTTAACAGTGGCAAAGGCAGTGACAGCAACAGTAAAATAGCAATAATTAAATAATAATAATAATAATAATAATAAAAAACGGGGGGAGGGGTCCAGTCGTGGCCCCACTTTTTGGCAGAGAATATATGTCTGTGCAGATTTTTGTATGATCGGCTCAATCGCAATTCATATTCCCATTCACCTTACTAGTCGGCCCCCACTTTGAAAAACGTTCTGCCAGCCATGATAATAAAATAATAACAATAATAACAAAATAATAAAATCATAATTTTCTAATAATTATGCATACAAACATCAGCAAACTTAATTTAACAAGGTGAATGGATGATGTGGATAATTGCAGAGACAATATGCTAAAGTATAAAACGCAATCTTAGATGATATACTGTAAATGTACTTAAAATTTCCAGTTATTTTTATATTTGCGATAGGTTAGGGATATTTTTGGTATGAATCACAATAAGTGGATTTATACAATTAATATACATAGTGAAAAGTAATGGTTTAAAAGAACATCAAATATTAAAAATTGTCTTCAGCAGAGCAATGGAAACTGAAAGATAAAAAGTACTGCAATATCTGCAGACAAAACCACAGATAATCTCTTATTGTCATTAAAAACAGTAACAATCATCTAATTGCAAAATTTAGTGGTTTTGACAAGTACTGCAATGTACAATGTCCATATTCTATTAATTTGTTTAATAATATGCATTATTACTCAATGTAGTTACAAATAATGTAAATAAGATAATAAATAAATTATATATAAAGAAGAATTAAACAAAAAGGCAAAAAATGAACTTAAACTAGTCATTAATAACGACATAATCGACATTACTCGAACTGTCAATTCCAATAATAACCAGACTAACATTTAAATGGTATTTTGAACTCAATTAAAAGTGTCATTATATTCTGGACATCACTGATGACTTTCCCATTTTGCGTTCATACAATACGATAATAAAATAAATAATAAAAATATTACGGAAATAAGAACGAAATTTATAAACAACACAACACTTAATAAACTTCTTTCTGCAAAAAACAGAGAAAATTGGAATGATGTTTTTATTTTAAACGATCCAGTGAAGGTTACAATTTACTTAATAACAACCTTATTACCTGTCTCTTATACACATCTTATAGTGGTTAAAGTAACATAACGGAAACAAAAAATGAATGCATGACTAGTGACAAACTAATTGAACAACAATCAAACCTTGGACTGCTTGATTCCTACGGGAACCTCTTATTATACTTTCTCCATAAGTTGCTGAAAGGAAAAACCACAAATAAATCTAATGTATTTTTAAATCTGGGAGTGGAAACAATGCCTAAAACCAAGGCCAGACTGCCTATAAATGGTCCATATATTATGTTCATGACGCATTAATACTCTACCGGTAGTTGTAGATCTTTCCAATAGTCTAGTCAATGGGCATATACTGTACTTATTGGTCTGCTCAAAATCAAGGAAACTATAATTACACTATTGGTTTCACAAAGGATCGGATAGGTTAGTATTTTTGGTATGAATCACAATAAGGCCTAAAAAAAAATTTTCCCCTTTTATTTTTACTGCCACAATATTCAGCAAAGATCTTGAAATCTATAAAATCAATTAAATAAGCCTTTAAAGGGCCCCTGTCATATTTTTTGTCCTTGGACCACTTTTGAAACATTTGCGTGATGCCTAACCACACCCTCTTTGCTCACATAAATTTGTATCATGAAATTTAAATAAAAATGTCTAGGGTCGGCCGATTTCTTTTGTCGGGTTACGCCAACAAAACTTTTTTCTGTTTTAGGCCTAAGAAAGAATAACGTACTAAGACCGAAGACTTATTTCCAGTGGGGTCCTTCTGGTTGGGATTGGGCAGTACACCGGGAGACAATCCTCTAGTCTTTTTCAAAGAGTATACTGTGTACTGAGTTCTATAGCATGGACATGGGCCATAAATGCACACAGGACCAACTGCAAGGATCTCCTCAGTTCAACGCACAAACAGTGGCTACCATTAGTTTAACCAACTGAGCTATGCTACTCTCAAATGGATCTGTTTTCAGCCATAACATTCAATAAATGCTAAAGAACTACACATTCCTCCTTTTGAAAAGCACACATTTCCAAACAAATCTTTATTTGGTGTTGAAAAAGTGAGCATTTAAAAAAATTCTTCAAAGAAATGACATTGAAAATACACAATATACAATCACTCATCCAAAACTACAGAGCTTTTGTTGAGTAATTGTTCATTTTTTAACACCTGACAAGTTGTCCTCAGCAGTCCTACTATGTGCCTTTGAAACACCACCTAATACCCATGAGGACAAATTTTACATGGGAGGCATGCTAAATTTTACATGGAATTTTAACTGCACTGCTACTGTATATTGAAATGATAGCAATTAATAATAATTATGATCCTCAAACTGCACTTACATTAAGTAATAATAATATTATATTAAGTAACGGTAATAATATTTCAATACATAATTTGTGATAGAAATTATAGCAAAAATTTGAGGTTGGCGCACGTGCAGGTCGGAGAGCTTCGTATGCAGTTTTGTGTAATCTATTTAATTTCCCAGGTGGAAACATAAATTTACAAAATGTTAAATCATATATTACTTATATAGGATAATGTACAAAAAAAAACAGGAGGATACAAAATTTCAGTCTTGTGAAAAGCAACACAGCCAACCTAGATCATCCTTGAGTACACTGCACACAATCCTTCTGCAATAGAAAGGGATTACGCCTGCAAGTTCGGCTGAAACACCCAGAACTACCCCCCTAGTCATCATCGGATACGATGGACAGCAAGAATAGACTAGAAAAAAAATCTGAAAAAAATGAGTTAGAGGGAGTGGAATGTTAGAAGCAATCCACATAGCCAGATATCATAATTAATCCCTTCTGGTCACCCTAAGCCCTGTTGACACTTGATTTTACTCTTTGTATACAAATGGTGGGCATTTTAAAAAATGGCTGCCAAATTTATCTAAAATGTGCATAAAATTGAAACTAAATAAGCTACAGATATGATTTTGGTGTCTAAACTCATAATTTCTAGACAGGCAACAAACTAGACATATAAAAACTACTGTCACTCAAGCCAGAATGGAACAT
>NW_022704992.1:2139111-2150992 GCF_011630105.1 Anneissia japonica | reverse complement strand
ATTAATTAGGATATCTGGCTATGTTGACTGCTTCTAACATTCCACTCCCCCTTACTTGATTTCTAGGCCTCTTTTTTTATTTTTTTCCTAGTCTAGAAGAAGAGAAGGATAGTGTGCAATAGGTCTGCATGTCATGTTACCTTTATAAGAATACTGACAACACACCTCCTAAATTGGTACTACTGTAGATTGAAATAATACATTCGTATTAGTGGTTGGTTATCTAACATACCTTCTGATTGGATAAAACTTCTGCCACCAGGTGCGACAGAATGTCCTTTAAGCCCAGAATAATCAGCTCTATTAACACAAATAAATAATTCAACACAAACTGGTTAGAATAATCTTTAAATAACAATATATACTTTGCATCATAATTGGCTACGGTTATAATTTTTTATATATCTTTTTCTTTGCATATATTTCATATTCTCATATTTTTTTCTTATATATTTATATATATTTATATTTTTCTTATCAGAATAGGGTATGTGGGTAACTAGGACCTTAGAGGAGTAACAACCCTTCGGCCCACTTGATGCATAGTTCAATTAGGGTGGAATATGCAGGTCATTAGACCTTAGTAGAGTAACGCCCCTACCCCAAGATGGACGTTTCTTTAGGCATTACGTTTTATTTTGTCTGGTACTTAGTGGCATATCTAAAGGGGTGTGCGGGGAACACTCCCCTCAACAAAAAATCTTTCGATCCGACAGTCGCACCCCCCTTCCAAAAAAACCACGGCCAAGTAGTTAAAAATCACTTCAAATCACCTTACTTTGCGAGCTAGCACACCTTCAACTAATCATTGAGTCCCCGCTGCACCTTCAAGGCCACCCATCAGCACCTCCCCTCCCCCATTTCAAGACTTCCTAGATACACCACTGCTGGTACTAAGATTGAAAACCTACCTGCCACCAATACCAAACTTGTATTCTCCTTCTGAGATGAACTCTTCATCAGAATCATCATAATTCAGGACATGGCTTGAAGCAAATTCCATTATGAAAGATTAATCTACAAAATTGGGAAAATAATTGGTTGTTGTCATCGCAATACTCTCGGACTTGAAAATGATGGCCTATATTTTAATAATATGGATTCACATACTACAACAATGACATAGATTTTCTAAAATACAATAGACCATGTTTCATTCATTGGATCTAAAATGAAATGATGGAATATTGCATTCAACTGAGATGCGACATTGAAGGGAATTATATTATCTTTCACTCATAAAAATATTCCATATCATTACACTCATAAACATTCAATACTTCCCGGCATACTCAGCATATGACACTTGATTATCACTACAATAAAAATATGATGATGATGATGGTCTTCGATTGTGCCTGTGGGCAGGGAGTTGTTAATGTTATAGTGTTGTGGGATAGCTTACTTCTCGCTCACTCAATAAAGTTGATTCTCACAGATATTTCTATAGCTGAGATTGGTACGGTTTGTCCGTCATGATACGTAGTGTAGGGCGCCATACACCTTTTGTTTACCTCTAACAAGCAAGTACCACAGGCACCAGCTACTCCTTTTTCAGCACTCTCCTCACCAAGTACAGGTTAGGTAGGGCTCATTGGGGCTATAACTATAAAGTATAATGATGGGAATACAGACACCAGAACAGGTAACCGTATATAAAAATTTAGGCTTAATCGGTAATCCTGTAAGGTATTCTCACAGAATCCGTATTCCTAAAGCCAAATTTGGTACGGTTTGATTGATTTCACCAATGAACAATAGCTTACATTGTTTACCTCTAACAAGCAAGTTGTACCAAGCACCAGCGACCACTTGTTACGGTTACTCTCCTCACCAGTAGTCTCGTCGGGGCTAAGCACGATGATTTGAAATCCAGGCAGCAAGACAGGTGGGCCTACCTATGTCTATTACGAACTAGAATGTACAACAAATAAATACAGTAATAATAATTTGGCGCTGAAAGTATCAATAACCTTATAAATCAAAGATTGCAGCTAATTTAAACTGAGTAACAGATGATTAATTATCAATGACGTAGCGTTCATTCTCAAGCTTCTTCCCCATCAGTCGGGGATGACTGGCTTAGATCAGAATAATGTACCTACCTGCATTCTGATTGGCTAAAAGAATTCTATGGCGCCATTATTATATCGCACTTCGATAATTTTTATATGAATCATTCAACAAATGCCAATGAAAAAATTTTGGAAAATTAATATAATAGACCTCTATTTTATATTCTTACTTTTCATATTTATGTGGGTTCTTTTAATTGCAAATTAGAATGAAAAAAAATGCATTCACCAATAAACGAACGCCGCGCACCCTTAAGTGAGGTATCATGCAGGAAAAATAAAAGTAGGCCTAATCCACTACAGATGAAAATATTGGCAGATTTCACATATTAACTAATTTTTTTATTATGACTATATCTAACTGGCACTTTCAGACCTTTCACTTAATTAGTGAAAGGAGGTCTGAAAATGGTTAGGCCTTGAGCTTATCATTTTTATGCTGGATAGGCTATTTACAGTAGGATATATCGATACTTAATGTTGTACTTTAAAATAAGCAATTCGAATTTAAATTACTGAACATAAGGGAATTATTATATTTTCATTTCATTCATACTAACATTTATTTTCTTTCATTGGCATGAGTTACAAAAACATACAATATCATGATATAAAAAAAAGAGAATGATATATCATGATAAAAAAAAAGATAATGATATTTATTTCAAATTGAAAACAAAATTTAAACGCATCTAAATTGAAGTACTCGGCTTCTCAAATAAAATGTTAATGTCTCAATGTCATAGGATAGGCTTAACGATTTATGGCGGAACCTATAATTGACATGACAATAGGCCGTGTTACGAGAAAGGAACCTCCCTCGCTTGAATTCGTGGTTAGCAACTACCTCAATAGAACGTGTCGGATTAGAGGTGATTGCACTATTTACCTGTTGACACGTTCTCTCAATGGAATTTTTCTGTTTTTATTTCAGTTAGGCCTAAGTTCAATTAAGTCAAAAATAATTTCCTTGTAAAGTTGTTGTTTTGGTACTTATCATTGCCATTTTGGTGTATTGCCGTTTTGGTCATTGGCGTTTTGGGTTATTGCCGTTTCGACTGTTACCGTTTAAAGTCCTTGATCGTATGCTCTAATTTGGTCTTTGGATGATTTTCTAATAAGATTATTATATCTAGATATGCTGTCTCTTATACACATCTAGATGTGTATAAGAGACAGCGTTGATACACCTTACCTTGGGCCGTGTTTCAATTTTATCTAGGCTACTACTCTGCTTTTGTTTCAGCTAGAAACCTGAACGTTAAATCAGAAATTTTAAGGGCTAGACCTATGCATTTGGCTATAATAAATTTGGTTATAAGTTATAAATTTGGCTATAGGATAGGCCCTGTCTCTTATACACATCTAGATGTGTATAAGAGACAGCAATAAGAGAACCGTTATCGGGGGTTACATAAAAGAAACAAGTCATAAAACGCTCATGTAAAAATGCACTGTACTGATTAAACGTCGTTAATGTTGTTGAGAAATTGTCTTCTTGTTCGAAGTTTTAATCGAATACGCCTATCTTTTAAATTCATTATTTTTTTCATAATTTAAAAGAATGTTTATCATGAACTATTTCTAACAGCAATAACTACTGCATACAAGAACAATAACAATAACAAAAATATATAAAGTATAAGAATAAGAACAACAATAACAATTTTAACAATCTCTCTCTCTCTCTCTCTCTGGGTTTCTGATGAGACTGATTCGGAACCGATTGTATCCTCTTTGCGATCGCTTTCGCTAGTCAACGCCAATACCAAAACGGCTAGTCAAAACGGCAATGACAAAAACGTGTTTTAGTGTTTAACTCGTATTTACCTTCATTTGATGGTTTTATTTTACCTGTGTGACTAGTATAAAAACATTTAAACTCAAATAATATTAACAAAACATATGATTCAATATTTATTTTGGCATAAACCATCAGTTCAGTTTATTTCACATCAAAATATTGTACTAAACAGATAGAATTCGCACAAGGCAGGACAAATAAAATAACAATAAAATATGATGCAAGGATGGCCTATGAACGTTTTCTTTAGGAAGTAAAACTTATTCCAATGTGGTAATACATCAAGCCAATTATAAAAATGAGAATGTACAACAATTAAATATAATATTTAAATAATTTATATATATCAATAAACATTAAAATACAGAGGTTAAAAAATGAGGCTAAAAACATTTATGTCATAAAAGTTAAAAACACGAAGAAAAAACAACAACATACAACAACAACAACAACAACAACAACAATAATAATAATAATAATAATAATAATAATAATAATAATAATAATAATAATAATAATAATAATAATAATAATAATAATAATAATAATAATAATAATATAAAAACAATCCAATAATAAAACGGGGGGAAACACAATATAAAAGGGTGCAGTAAACATTCAAATAAATAAAACTTTAAAATAGAGACAAAATGAAAAAATGAAATTGCAGCCCGCGCCCGGTGGCGCTTTCTCTTGTTATTGATTTTGCTACATTGCCGTTTGGTCTATGTGCCTATTGCCTTTTTGGTAGGCCCTACTATCATTGCCGATTTGGTTTATTGCCGTTTTTGTTATTGCCGTTTTGGTTCAATTGCCGTTTTGACCTCCCTTTGCGCGATCGACTTTAAAATCGGTGTAATTTATATAGGATAGTCGTGCGCATGCGTGGGTCGCCAGTAGCAACACATAACTTGTTGTCGGAAGCGATGTGAATACATGTGATTTTGTGGAGAAAGATCTACCAGAAGATCTACGCAGTACGGCCTATTTTTAGCTATTTATCTCTATAGTTGAGACAAGTAGTTGGTAAGTTAAAATGTTGTGTCTGTTTAGAATGATGTATTGTTTCGTTTTCGTTGAAAGATTAGACATATTCTTCTGAAATTGTTCGCATCAATCAAAATCACAAACCCATTCACCGGCCGATCGTCAGTGAAATACATCATCACTCACGATTAGCCCACCCAGGCTTAGGCCTAGGCAGAGGCCTCACAGTCACGGCTCTCCCTGTCAGGGGATGTGTTTTGTTTAAAAGGGCTTAGGCCAGGTTCTAGCCTATTCTTTCGATATGGTTGGTAATTCACCAAACACGGAACAGAAAAAGTTAAATTGATTTTGATGAATGATGAGGAGAGAGTGTGGATCACAGAAAGAGGACAGCTCAGTCGTCTTATGAATATGAATAAAGCTTATGAACATGTTAATGTGTAATTTTGAACAATTAACAGCTCCAATTGGAACAACACTCAGTGTGGTGGTAGCTACTGTTTACAACGTTGATACACCTTACCTTGGGCCGTGTTTCAATTTTATCTAGTAGGCTACTACTCTGCTTTTGTTTCAGCTAGAAACCTGAACGTTAAATCAGAAATTTTAAGGGCTAGGCCTATGCATTTGGCTATAATAAATTTGGTTATAAGTTATAAATTTGGCTATAGGATAGGCCTAGGTAGGCCTAATTTACATTAATTATTATTTGATATTCAAAAAGATTATGTGTCCACTTTAAAATTAATGCTGATATTTCAATGGTAATTGGTGGTGTGTTGTGGTATGCACCTTTTGTGATAATCAAGTGTAAACTTTCTTATTATTGTCATCTTAGCAAAATTTATTTATATAATTTTATGGCAGGTAACATCAAGATGGGTCGGTTACCAACTGGACCTAAAACTTACCACATCAGTGCTAGTCATGGTCCAGACACTGATATGATGAAGTTTTACTCAACAAACTATTCTACTAAGTTTGGAAAGGAGGGGTTTGAACCCCGGCTGGGCAAGCATGTTGGGACAGGTTACAAGTCAAACTTCAGGCCAGGAGTCTACTACAGTGCTAGGTTGGACGAAAAAGATAATCCAGCTATGGGGTGAGTAATGTGAGATCTCACCCAAAATGAAGCACTTGGTTTGAAAATAAAAATACTGTGCATCATATCAACACATACACTTTAAAGGCTTTCTAGTCTAAACGGCAATAAGTCAAAACAGTAATGAACTAAACAGGAACACTTTTTGACCAGAACGGCAATGGACCAAAACGGCAATATGTCAAAACGGCAATAAGTCAAAACAGCAATAAACCAAATAAATAAATAAAACCTTAAAATACACACAAAATGAGGCTACAGCAATTTATGTCATAGAAGTGTCATTAAAACTTCTCAAAGTGTCAACATTTTCAAACCGTCTGAAAGCCTACCTGTTCTCGGAAACATTTCAAATTTAACATTGTTGAGCACCTTTGAACATTATTAATGGATACCGGCGCTATATAAATGCATTTGATTGATCGATTGATTGATTGAGGTAAAATATGCGAAAAACATTAATAATAATGATAATAATAATAATAATAATAGGCTTACTAACAACATACAAATTCAATAATTAAAAGATTGGGGAAACACAATAATAATAAATACAGACAAAATAAACAACAATCTATGTTATAGAAGTAAAAACATAAAAAAAACATTAATAATAATAATAAAAATAATAACAGGCCTAACAGCAATATAACAACATACAAATTCAATAATAGAAAGATTCAGGGAAGCACAATATAAAATATAAAAGCAGTAAGCATTCAAATAAATGAAACTTTAAAATACAGACAAAATGAGGCTAAATAATGATAATAGGCCTAACAATATACCAACATACAAATTCAATAATAAAAAGGAGTAGGGGAAACACAATATAAAAGCAGTAAACATCCAAATAAATAAAACTTTAAAATACAGACAAAATGAGACATCTAAGCAATTCGTCCCGAGCCTGGCGGCACTTGCTCTTGGTATTGATTTTGTCGTTTTGGTATTTGTCATTGCTGATTTGGTCTGTTGTCGTTTTGGTACTTATCATTGCCATTTTGGTGTATTGCCGTTTTGGTCATTGGCGTTTTGGGTTATTGCCGTTTCGACTGTTACCGTTTAAAGTCCTTGATCGTATGCTCTAATTTGGTCTTTGGATGATTTTCTAATAAGATTATTATATCTAGATATGTGAGCATTATAAATTTAAATGTGCATTGTAACCGTTTTAGAGAAAATCAGCCTAAAGTTAATAAAATAATAAGACTGAAATCATCAATTATGATTTAACTCTTTTGTTGCATTATTTCTTTTTCAGACGAATCATCCAAGGCAATTATAACTCCATTACTCAACTTCATTTCAAGCCCTCTAAAGACTCAAATGGAAATGATAGGCTGCCTTGCAACCTGGCACAAGTCGGTAGTGGATTTGTTCGTCAGAAGCCTATTACATATCCAACTGTTGGGGAGGTAAGGCATGAGTTTTCTTGCATCCTGTAACCAACTACTAGCATTGTGGCTCCATTTGGACAAGCATGATCCCCTGTTGTTGGACACCACTTGAGGTCTTACGGTTTGACCTTAGTTTAACCCTTAGCAGCCACCACAATTGCTACAAGTACTTAACACCTGATCAACAACTTGTGACGGTATGTTTATCTTTTATTGTAGGTCCGCGGAGTATACGTTGACACAAAACAGCATGGGATAGGTCCAAGCATCAGCGGAGTATTACCAAAATATCAACCATACCTGCATAAGTTGCAGTCAAAGGATCCAGTTGCATTGGAACACAAAGGACATGTAAGAATTTATTAATCTCAATTCATGTCATACACTTGTCACTTTTTATTGTAACTAGAATAATATGCAGATTCTATATTTTCTTTTAGGGTCCAGGATACATGTCAACGGAGTCAAGTGTACGGTTCAAAGGCACACCAAGTCAAAGATGTAAGTGCATTTGTGGTAGGAAAGTTCAAAGTTTATGTTTCAATCAAGAGCACTGATCTTCTGGACTTCTCAAATTGCTGAATATTTGAAATTGAATAGGTTTAAAAGAAACCAGAATTTTTGGATATTTATTAAATTATTTGTTTGTTAATATTAACAGTTTGTAAACAGAAAACGTTTTCTTGGAATGGAGCTTTAAATTGGTGGTTAAGGAACTTCAGTAAAAGCTCACTAATTACGCTATCAGAGATTCCAAGTTTAGACAAATTTGCACGCTTGAGACTTTTGAAAATTCCTCCCTCTAGGGGTATGGGAGATTGATCCCCCAATCCAGGAAATTTTATTTCCAAAATGCTCATTCACGATTTGCATTTTTCCCTTTTATATGAGAATACATTCATTTCAGGTTGTCTCTACGTAAATGTTTTGACACTGGCATGAGCTGGCAGTATGTACGCATCCTTTGATCTTATCCGACAGCGCTTTATAAAACCACATATCTACAGTGTTAGTGCAGCTAGTTGATAATAATTATAATGTTTAGTAAAAAGAGGGCAGGCTACAAGGGTCATAATTCATATACATATATTTTATAATATAGGCATTACTTTTTTGCATGAGACAGACCCCAAATGCTTGAGTCTTACCCCAAATGCTTGAGTCTTACCCCAAATTACTGTATGTACCATACTAATATATGCCTTGGTCAGCTGGTCATGTTTATCACTGTGCGCATCAAAATACTATAAGATGTGTGTGAAGAAAGCTCATTAAACCAGACATTCCTTTAGTGGCTTCTAATTTTATACCCCTGAGCTTGTATGTAATATTCCTTTTCGTCTTTTTTAGTGGACACTTCAACTAAAACTGTTGGAAGGAAAGAAGGCTCTGGTTACACCCATGCATACAACTTGGAACCAATCACTTTCCATCCTGGGTCGCCTTTCAAAAATGAAACGCCTGTAAGTTCATATTCACAGTCATACGTTATTGATATTAAACATTTAAAACCTGTAACTTTTATCATTTTATTAAAATCTTAAAAATGTTTAACTTGTCAAATTCTTTTAATCTTTAAACTTTAATTTTTTTTGTCTAACTTTTTAATGGTTTAAACTCAAATGGAATTTTTACACTTCATTGCAATGTTTTTATCGTCCATTTTTACCCCTCATTTTTCGGCATTGCCGTTTTTCTTATCCTTCTGATTTCTTACTTCTGTGTGTTGTATTCTCTATTTTAATGTAAGGACCCCAACGGAAATAAGGTTTCTTTTTTGACCTTTTTTGGGTCATCCTTAGTACCATGTCATTGTCTTCCCTGTTACTGTTTGCTTTGTATTTTTGTATGTACTGGTACTGAGTAAAATCAATCAATCAATCAATTATGATCTGCCATCTCAGATATGAGGTTTCCTTATCCTATCATTACTGTATTATCATTGTTAAATATTCATTATTTGTTATTATTTTATTATTATTGTTTATTAATAGTGGAAATATGCAGCATGGTTATTATTTATTATTATTATTATTGTTATTGTTGATAACATATTGTAAATGAGTTTGTATACCACCATAAAGACAAAAATTAATAGTGTACTGCAATTTGTCCTTGTATTGTTTTAGGGATTCTTAACAGACCGTCCAACTGGAGTGAGTGTTATGAAGACAAGCTACAGACAGTCACGTTACAGCCATGTAAGTTCTTAAATTTTCAAATATACAGAAACAAAATAATCAAATCTTCAATGCATTTAAGGAAACCAAGTATGCAGTGTGTTTTATACTGAAGCTAAATTTTTTTCCTCATCTCTCAGGGAGCAGAAAGGTTGCCAGTTATTTCGAACCGGTCTGAGCATGAAACGGGATTCACTCATGAGAAAGCAAAACCACTGTACGTCCACAGAGTGATGGAACATGTAAGTCATATTAAACAAATCTAGAGAGTAATGTGATAAATTAATATTTTATATCTTGAAGGTGCAGATACACTTTATTTTCATTCACATTGATTGAGATGCACTTGTGATTGAGATGCACTTTCCATGAGAGCTACAGTTTGGTGGTCATAGAGATAGCAATAAGTATTCAAAATATTTATTGAAATGATGTGTACACTATTGCTCACTTAAACTAGACATTTTTGAAGAGACTTCTCCTAACTTTATATCCCTGAATTTATTTTGAAGGCATATACAAAGAAGAGTGACATGCCAAAATATGTAACTGATAGAATACGAAAAATAGACCCAGCTGAGTACCTAAACTTGACCAACCCGGACAACCATTCGTCCATTGCAGCGAAGTCATTCCAGGGACAGCAGCAGCCAACGCCCAGTGAGAACGAGAGGCTTGGGCACTTTGTAATGGGCAATAAGGTGAGATTGACTTAATGCTAATTGTATATCCCTGCTGTGGAGCTTATGCAGTATTTCACCAGAACACATTATCCAAAGATTATTGTCTTTTGGGTTTATATTTATTTAATCATGATTACTTTTATAGGTTTTGTCGTGATCAACAGATGTTGATCAAAATTGATTTGGTGAAATTAATTCTCTTTATAAGAACTACTAATCCTGCATTTAATTTTAATTTTATTTTAACACTAATTTGTTACTGATTCACCGTATGTATTATATTAGAGAAGCTGGTTTAAATAATCAACTATATTTTTATTTGTAATATTGTTTTCTTTGATTTATTATAGGAATTATCAGGGTATGCAGACAACAATGATAAACCTAAGTTACAGTTACCTGTGGAACCTTATCGTTGGATTACTCACTACGATACCAAGTAAGATCAGCTAATATAACCCGTTTTTCTTGTCAATGAAATCCCATTATGGTCAACTGATGATAGTGATGTCAAATTTTAAGTGACAATGCCTTATAACCATAGTATGACTAACCCTCTTTTTAAGATTTGAATCTTGCATTTCTTTGTATTTCCACAGGTTTTATGACATGAATCCAAAGGGTAAAGCACGAGCGGGTCGCACATTTGGTGCAGTGATGGACCAGTTACCCAATGGCTTTACTAAGAGCACAGCTGTACATTCCTACGGACCAGCACTGGACACTACTGGACAACTGAGAAATCTCGAACCATATGTAGCCAGGTAAGCTAACAATGTCAATACGTTTATTATATTTTTTATGCCTTCCTTTTTTTGTTAGGTATCCAAATGGATGGGAAATTCCAAGGGAATATCCCACCCTTTCTATCAGCAGTCTGCTTCCATTCAGTTTTTAAAATATTTTTAATATTTCCATATTCATGTTTAATTTTGAATCTTTGAATTATAGAAGTATCAAGGCAACTGACCGTTTCTATGATGACCACACACACGATATGAAGTTGCACCAAAAGATGGCTGCCGTATTTTGAAATCAAAATAACCATTTGGATTAAAAGTACAAAAATGTTGATCCAAAAGAATTTAATAAATCAGTGAAAGATGAGAATTGAGATGTCTTCTTTAATTTTTATTGTATAATGTAACTATTGCAATAATAACAATTATGCTAATTAATAATATAGAAGAATTGTGTATGTTATGGATTATAAAGTACAAAACTGTAGCATCTAAAGTGAAATTTTGTCAATGTGTAGTCTAGTGGTATAGAACGGCTCTTGATAGGGGACTCCATTTATAATCTCCAAAACTTACAAACATCACCACACACCATTTGAGGCATGTGGCAAAATGGCTAAGTTGTAGCAAAAATTGAAATTCAAGTTATTGGTATTTTCAGATACCTGAGTATGTGATCTTTAAAATGAGAGGTCATTCATTCAAATTGGACATTTCAAGCCTAAGGTATTGGAAAGTGAAAGTACAGTACTCTTAGAATCAAGATAAACATGATTTTGAGTAATTGTCTTTCAATGTTACTTGTGCATACATTGTTTAATAGAATGAACTATAAAAAATAATTTTAAATAAACAATTTGTTAACCACTTCCAGAACTAATACTTTGGGACATGATTAATAAGACATTAA
>NW_022704992.1:2117275-2138946 GCF_011630105.1 Anneissia japonica | reverse complement strand
CCCGAATGATCAGCTTCGGCTGGATGGACCACACCCATTAAGGATTTTTGAAATAAAAATAAATAAAATATACGCTGAAAGGGTCACCATCTAATATTTTAAAAATACAAAATCCAGCCAACCATCAGAAAAATGTAATCATCCTAAAGTTCATCCTGATGATTGGTTGTGATGTGGAAGCACAAGTGGTACATCTGTAAGGCATTGGCCTTCCACTTGAAACACCAGGGGTTCAAGTCGGAGTCGAGTCACTTGATTGTGTTAATAATCACATTACCATAGATATTCTCCTGTTTTCCAGCATCTCTGATTTCTTCTCTTCGGTAAGTACTTCCTTACACCTGTCTCTTATACACATCTAGATGTGTATAAGAGACAGGAACTAATACTTTGGGACATGATTAATAAGACATTAAACTGTTGATCTATAGTGAAAAACAAATTTGGATTTTTAGGCAATTTTTTGAGCTCCCATATTTTATAGCTCATTTACTCAATACTGGACTGTGCGATAACTTAACCATTTCTCCACAACATGCCTCATTTTATACTGCCTCCATAAGAATTGCCAGAAACCACATAGTGATGCAGGCCTTTAATTGCAGATGAAACTATGTACTTTTGTATAAGTGGCATTAATATACATTCCAACCCCAGAGATCAAACTACCAGTATAGATGACTTCAATCCCTCTATGTTTAGGGTTGGACCTAAGGTTTGAAAATGTTTGTGTTTTCTTTCTCAGTTATCTGGAAATCACATTTTTGCCTATCTTAGGAATATTATTAACAATAACATAAAATTACGTATAGATCTTGAAAATACCAAAGCAATTAAGTAATTAAGAAGCAAGTTTTTAGTCTCCAAAATATTGAACTTTTACAGCAATTGATCCCACCGACAGATTATGCTACTAATAGTAGAAAACATATTTCGATTCTTATACACATCTAGATGTGTATAAGAGACAGCTTCCTAAGTTGCTGAACATTATTCTCTGTCTTGTTCTTTATTTAATACTAACTGCAATTAGAAATATTTTACTTTTAAAGCTGAAAATGTAAATGCAATATCTATTCAATAATGTAGTAAATAATTATATGTATCTTTAAAACAAAACATGCATTAAATTAAATGCTACATTCATGAGGTAATGTTAGAATTAATATTATGTGAAATAATGCTATTTTGATTATAAAATGATATTACTGGCCATTTCAAAGTAGACATAATGTGTGTGTGCTAGGAACGAATATCTTCACTATTCCAAGACAAATAATCCGTCCAATGGCTAAATTTATATTTTTTCATATTCAAATACAGTATTTCTAATGTAGATGAAGCAGTGTTATAGAATGCAACTACTAAAATCAATTTACATTAAAACTAAAGTTGTGTATAAATTGTATGTTGATGTGTATGCCTAATATTTACCAAATACCTAAAATAAAAACCAAAGATCTTAATAGTTCTTAATGTTTTTTATTTTGATGATGTTGTTGTGTATTTCTTATTAAAAGCTTTTTAACTTATAAACTTTCTTGCTCCGATGGCTTTTGCATTAATAAATAGGTGAGATTACTTTCACCAATTGTGCTTTGGGTAAACCAAATACAAATTGACATTGAGACCAGGTATATAAATATTATAGTTATCTAACTCTGCTTCTGGAGGAATGAAATATAAATCTTTAAAATAACCCATGATGGAAATGTGAACTCCATAATTGTACGTCGACTGACACACTGTGCGATGGGGGAACCAGTGGGAAGGGGAATAGACAAATCCCTAGTCGAGACTTGTTGGACCAGTAAAGAAAAGTTTTTTTGTTTTTAATTCTTTCGGCATAATATATTCCATTTTTGAAAACAGTTTCAAACGACAAAAATTTCCCCGTTTTTATTGGGACTAATGGGCTCAGCCTGAACCCCAACTAGAACTTAGTTCCTGGACTACACTGGCATCAGATCAAACAAATTAGAAGTGGTGTTGATGAACCGATATATGTCAGTTTCCTTTTCAAAACTTACCTTGAATATAATGGAATCGCCCAACCCAGGCGTATATAATGTAACAATGTATAATATGCAACAGGCCTGAATTTGCCATTCGCTGTGGCTCATGTACCACCTCATTGGCATCGGCTAGAAATTAAGAATTATTGAGCACTCTATGCTATGAAATATGTCTGCATTGAAATCTAGTTTAATCCATCAGACATAGAAACACTTATTGGCATTATATAGTGCACAAGTTATAAGCTCTACACAAAATAAATCATTTATTAAACATAATAACAGTCAAACATATGTGAAGTTTTCAAATCTTTATTCAAATTCTGTTGTATGGTATTTCAGATTATCCAAGAACTCTCAATCCGGTGAGCATATAAATCAAAGGGGAAAATCACATCTAATTTTTGCATTTTTTTGTTCAATGGGGTGGACACTAGCTAATATTAAATACTTTTGGAAGAACAGTTTCTTAAATTCTTGCTACAAACTACTAAAATAATTATGATATTAATATTTAATTAATAAAATAATATTTTCAAGGGCATTTGGTTATTTTATCATCTATAAAGCAATACTGCTGGCACTGATCAACTCAAGGATATTATAAAAGTAATTTCAATTTTTACATTTAATTTATAATCTCATAAAACATTTACATACCAATTTTTTTGGTACATCAACACATTATAACAATATCAGTAACAGACAAATTCCCATTAAAACATTAACTGATGTTACAAGACAAAGTTGGCAAATTCAAATGATGATTCTTGCTTATTTAAATTCAACAAGATCAGAGTTGATTGCAAATACTCTTCAAGACTTATAAACTAAAATTGCAGCTTAAATTGCAGGTATTGCTCCTGAGTGGAAGTATACAGAGTTATTGCAGAACCTTAAAAGGTGAGTCCCACATGTCCATGTTATATATTCTGGTGAGCCCTACATTTATCATGCTTTCAATGTTCAGCCGTCCCATAGCAAACAACGTAACAGCTTTTATATTTTTGTTAAGTAACATTTGTTTGCCTTGGAACGGCCATGTTGACCTTTTCAATGTAAAATAATGAGTGACCACCATGTCACAATGTTGGGCATATGAATGAATACATGCGAGAGTAACCATCACATGGACATATCATCTGTGACAATAGTCACCACAAGCCCTTGTAGAACTATGATCATCACATGAACATGTAGGACTATATGACCATTACAAGTCCTTAATGGATACCACTCTAAATAGCAGGGAAACTGGAAAATTTACATTACAGATATTAAAAATCCATGCAATCATAACTGTGCAATTTTTGCATGTAGTTATCACATAATTTGCGAATAAGTGATGTGTGTAATTTTCACACATAAGAAAATATGATGTGTGTATTAATCACACATATTACACATGAGAATTTGCATGTTATTATTACGCAACCAAGTAATGCATGTATCATCATCGATAGAATATCTTCATGTCACATTAGGCCATTGAAACGAATGGCAGTGTTCAATATTTGCTATTAAAACAACAGTTATTAGACAACCATGAATATTGATGAGGTGAAGTCAGGACAGATTACCTATTGATCTTATACTTTAGTTCTTCTAATATTTTCTGTTTTTGCAGATGAACAAGTAGTGTTGCATTTATTCTGATGTTATCATTTATACCATCAATTGAGAAAAGAGGATGAAGTTGTGAAAAGGGGATTTAAGTTGTGGAAAGGGGATAAAAATGGGAAGAGGGGAGGAGGGTCCCATCCCAATATTGCTACTAGTTAAGATATAAAGGGCATTCAGACCTGTTTTAAAACATGAACATAAAATCCATCAGAACCTACTGACTGTATTAACTGTCACTTCATTCATTCTTAACATGTGACCGCCATATAACCTCTATTTCACAGCACCTATCTTTACTTCATTAATCCACACATAAAGGGGACTTTTGACCTGCATATTGTTACTAAACGCAGTCAAACAATCTATGAACCAGTGTGTCCACATGACCATAGGCACTACTTTTCAAGTTCAAGATATCATGAATCAACGGGTCTTAAACCTTAAAAATACCTACATAATACACTTATAATACGCAGGTTTGTGCATATCCCGAACCATTGATTTTTTGCATACTGTACTATGCACTTACCCAATGTACCATGCTGGTAACATTAATTTTCTAAATATAAGATTGTCTTTCTCTTTTCTAATGAAATATTCTGAAAAATAATTTCTATCTCTGAAAGATAATATGGTGATAATAATATTAATAATTTTACTAACAATAACATTAACAATATCATAGTTAAAACAATAATAATAATGGTCATAATGTAAGGCCTATTTAGCACATAACACCAAGGCATTTATACACATAACACCTGTCGTTGAATTTAACACATATACCTGTATACTGCTCCCTGGGAGAGTATTCAATAATAAAAAATAACAATAACATTAATAACAAACATTTGACCAGTCTTTATAGCAATTTCATAAATATTTCATTCCGCATCAATTTCATACATATAAATATCTATTAATAATAAAATCAATATATATTTGAGATTTGAATTTCTGTCTAAAATTTACCTATTTCATATAATTAATTACTAATAATTTACATATTTACATTTCAGATTAAAATATGAACAAATTTTACAGTTCAAATATTGATTATGAATAATTTATCCTGTCCTACATCACAAAAATATTTTTGTTAGATTGTCTTATAAACATCATCTATATTTTACACCCACCAAATAACTAATTCAAGACAAGATATACATAAGAGTTGGAGGTAAGTGAGTTGTAATTAAACTTAGAATAAATGTTCATTGTAAACAACTTAAGCATCAAGTTAGAAAGAGACCAGATGTTTCATTACAAGTATGGAGGTATTTAATGTTATTATCAATATTATAATGTTAGCATTAATATAATAATTTGTTCGTATTAAGTTTGGTATGCAAATTAGATACATCTGGAGCAGATGTCAGCAGATAGATTCCTTCTGTATTACTTCTAGAACGTCCTCTTGATGTAGAGATTTCTTTGGCGAAGCATCAAAATATCTCTCGACGACCGGCGTTGTTTCTTCTGAGGACATATCTATGCTGCTTTGTTGGTCGGAAGACATGCTGGGGAGGGGGCTGAAAGTGTTCGCTAAAGGATCGTAGTTTCCGTTGACTGAGAAATATTTAGTATATGCAAATCCAACTTTGGGCTCTGGGGAGCTTGGAGATGAGGGGTGGATATAGCTATCTGAAATATAAAAGAAAAGTATTTGTGGTATTAAATCAGACAAATGATTTGACTTGAAACAGAGAGGTAAAAGGATTTTCTGAACAAAACCCTAAAAACACTTTGTTAGAATTATCAAAAATTAACATTTTTATACTTCAATAAATCAAAGCACACTGCAACGACAGCATTAGCCAACTCAATTCCATGGAGAACTTTACTAGATGAGGCGGACACAACAGATAATTTTAAAACGATTACTGAGACTGCCACCGATAATTAGCATATAGACATGTCACGTTGTCAAGAGCTCAGAGAGAGCAGTATGGATTCGTTGGCTGACAGTCGAACCAATGCCGTGTGTGCCCAGCTTAGTAACTATGTTAGGTGCTGTTTTTGACTTTTTGATCGATCATATTCAAGAGGGATTATTAGTATGGGCATATTAAAGCTATTCTTGTTATTATTATTAGTGGATTTATTTTAGTGCATCCTCCAAGCTCTATGTGCTGGAAATATTAGTGTCTCATACAAACACAAATAGCTCCATGTATTTGAAGCTTAAAGA
Organism: Anneissia japonica; assembly: GCF_011630105.1. NCBI lineage: Eukaryota > Metazoa > Echinodermata > Crinoidea > Comatulida > Comatulidae > Anneissia > Anneissia japonica. Next base: position 2,133,117 of record NW_022704992.1, on the reverse strand, counting down.
CTTGCTCATGTCTGTTGGTTTGTGGTACACCAGCATCAATGAGTAAAACAAGTTTGTAAAGCTAATATTTAACAATGAAAATGAGGGTTAGTTTGGGCTTGTGTATGTAACAAGTTAAGCTAAAGCATATAAATTTAAAAATTATGGCAGTCAAAAGTATTGAAAGGATTTTAATAGATTATTTACTTTGTTTTTAACCAATTGTTTTAAAACAGTACATTATCTTATTAGTCTCTAGATTAAATCATTATTATCATACAGTACACTAATTTCTAGATTAACCTAGTGTTTTATATTAGTTGACTATGATTTGAATTATCAATAGATTATGTAACCCTAGATTAAATCATGATATGAATCAGTGAATCCATAAATTCAGTGAAACAGTGGTGCTAGATCTAATATTTTCATTATCTGATGGCAATCCCTTTAACTTTGAATTAAATACTGATACAAGAATATTTTTGAATTAATCCCAGATTAGCACTAATGCATCAAGAACAGGACTAATAATTATTTTAAAAATTCCTTCGGGCCTTGCAGGCACTCAGGAATTTTTTTCAAGCATTAATCTAACCTTCATATAATAATTTTCACCAGTGTATGATATGCAACTCTATTAATTGCTTATTACAACATTCGACTACCTCCTACGAAAAAAAAATAGTACTTTGAAACTAGCATGCACCAATGTAGTTTTTGTTATTCAAACTACATAAACTAGCATACGAAAAAGCGGCCTACAGTCAGTGCAAAAACAAAGAGATGGTAAAGGGAGAAACAATTGTCATGTTCTCCTAGCCCAAGAAACACCAAAGAAAGGGAACTTTCGTTACCTTTATTTCTAAAACCTTAAAATACCATTGCCAATATTAAAATTACTAAATACTATGAAATATCTTGAATATGCTTTGTGCAAACTAAAAGCAAATGATCTCAAATGTCCCCAGTAGCAAGTGAACTGTTAAATTAGTATGCAAATAATATGCAAATGATTATATTACATATTGACTTACATTCGGCATGCTTTTCTTCATTTATCTTAAATATTCATAATGAAAATGAATTAGAACAAAAAGTACAAATTATATTTTTAAAATTTACTATATGTAAACATTAAAATCTGACAGAATTTAAAAAATATAATTCAATAATGATTTTTTTAGTAATATTATTATTAGACCATAATAACAATAGTAATATTAGTAATAGGATATATTATATTATCCTTGCAGTTGCAATTTTTATCTCTGTTCACATTATCAAACTTTATATGACACAAATTAATGTAACTTGTCCACATGGGCAGGTATTTGTCACATAAAACCTGTACAGTGTCAACACAGAGAGTTAAGGGACTCCTGGTCATTGAACCAGTCCAAAAAATAACAAATAACAATATTTAACAGAGGTAAATATTAATTTCCATCTAATAATATGAAAAAAGTAATCAAAATAAAATATTGAGTGAGTAACTATGGATTTGTTTGTTCAAGCTGTTGCTGGTAGTGTTACGTTTACATTATTCAGATGCAATCAAAGTATACAGAATAAATGCATGTTATAAATATTATGATTGCATTCATATCTGTAGAATTGTTTAGTTTTTTTTTAAATGCATTAAATAATTATTCCAAGATTCCATAGTTTTGTATTAGGTATTGTTATGAAGAAAGTCAGTATCATTTAAAAATATAAAATTTTAAAAGTTACACAATTACTTGATTGATTATCAGGCTATTAATGAGCTTGTTTGGGAAATTATAACTTTAAAATAATAACATCAAAATGATAACAATAACATTATTAACAAAAAATAATATATAATAATACTAATAATAATAATATATATAACAATAATATTTAATATTTTAATAAAAATAATAATGTTGATGATGATGATGATGATGATGAGAATGATGATGGTATCTTTTGCCATAACAGCAATACAGTATAAAAATGTTGTTCTTTCTTCATTGATTGAATTATCTTTTCAATTTTTTAATCTCATACCTTCAAACATAGCTATCGGTAAACTTTTTGGTCGAGATCGCTTGTCGTCGCTAGACATATCATCATCATAAGTCAAGGTATAACACTGTAAGTTTGATGTACGTCGCTTAGAATAACAGAAGCGGTCATAATAAGGGGTTCCATTACGGACATGTGAGGGACCAGCCCTCATTGAATTATTATTATTTTCCATTAAACTTCCTTCGATGATCGCTTGCGTCTGCATTCGATGCTGAAGCAATGGGGTTGCATTGCTCGGTGTGGAACATGTTTGCGATTCTGCATCTGATACGTAATAACAGTACCCTTCCTTATACCAACTGCCTCGTTTAAAATCTTCATCGGTTTCCCGCCGAGGCGGATTGCGGAGGCGCACTGCCACCATTGATGTAGCGATTGAGCTTGTTTCTGATACACTGTCTATCGTTTCAGTACTCGCTAAAGGAGCCATTTTCAGTGGATCATAGAATCCATTCAATAAAGGTGATTTCACAGGAGTTGAGATTGGTTCGTTTACCAACGTCGAAGACTCCGATGTTGTGGACATTGAAATATTTTGTGATGAGTTTCTGGTGAGTTCTGTGACATAATTAGCATTGTGTTCTAAATAAGTTCTTGATGCATGCTTAGGGACAGGTTGGAGTTGAGGAACACTTGCGGTGAGTTGTGAAGACGAGGAATTATCTTGTTTCTGTCTTTGGTGATGAAGAAAGAACTCTTTTGGAAAGCTTCGCACCTTGGCACAATCGAGGCACTGAGATGAAATGAGGAGGAAAACAAATGAAACGATGATAATGAATGCCATGAATCATATGCATGGTAGAATGATTTCAAAATATAATTTTAAAAATTGGCAATGCTTTGAAATATACTAAAGAATTTTTCAAAAATTCCATTTGCATAAACTGTGAATGCTTGAATATGATGACCTATTGCTTGATAATTTTTGCCAAATTGATTCCTATCTAAAAGTAAACTTTCTTAGCTACCTCAAAGATTAGCTGATATCTATGACATTAATGCTCTACAGTAAGCTGCCTTAAGCAGTCTAAGTAAAAACCATTTTCCAAAATCGAAAGACTTGAATAAGATAGGGGAGGAGAAGATCTGATTTGGGAAGAGAAAGGAAGCAGGATCAACAAAGAAGGGAGAAATACTGAAAGACAAAGGAGGGGAGTAGGAAGAGAAAGTTTTGATAAAATATTTTTTACAAAAAATAGAATTCTACAAACATATACCTTATCGAAAGCGGACATGACTTCACTGGGTAGATGATCATTTATCATAACAGGTGAGACCAACACTTCATCAAAATCACAGTTATCCCGCCAAACACCATAGTAACTTAAATTTTTTCTTGAAATCCTACCAAAAAGTATTTGAAAACAATTAAAATTTTATGTCCATAAATATCACAATCACGTAACATATTTACAAACAAAATAAGTAGAAACTAGACATATTCAATATTTAGTGGAATAAGGTTCTCATTTCAAGAAAATTTTAGATACGTAAAATAAAAAATACCAACCCTTCTCGTTTTGGATTATTGCGGACAAGGTGAAGGATTTTTCCAGGTGGGAAAAGTGGTGTGCGACCGCTGAATGGAAAAGCAGAGCCTTGTGGATTGAGTCCCAGGCTGGCACTACAAGGAGAAATGGGACCATTCTCAGTCTCATCTGACAAGTTCCGATGATTGATGGATAAACAGCACATTAGGCTGCTCATTATCACCTTCCACTGAAAAAAAAGTAAACATGGTTTCTAGTTAAGAACAACATGTTTTTATTGTTCCTGAAATCAGAATGGACATATAATTAACATTTCAAAAAAAGTTCCCCTGCAGAGACCATGTCTCCTATTTAAGGAATGTTTTCATGATACTGTGATGTAATACACTATAGTAGTTAGTATTTATGTTTTTGGAGGAACGATTCCATTCAATCTCTGAACAAATAAAGATGGTTTACGGTTATGCTCATGTGTTGTCAACAACAAATCCAGTCATAATTTGGCAAGCAATTTACATCAGGCTTGTAGATATTGTACCCATAGTCTATTATTTACATACAATGAATGATAGAATATAAAGGGGGTGGGGGGGGGGACAGTTCAGTTACGATGTTCAGTTTTATTGTTCATCAAAAACAAAATTGCAAAATAATGGGATCAATGACGTACACCAAAATTCAGCACAAACATGTGTACACAAACACACACACACATTTATACAACCTTTCCCTTACCTCCAATTATATGGCCAGCTCTTAATATAGGTCAACATTAACTCACTTTTGCAGTGTCTTCATACCTACAGTATCTTGTCGTAAAAGTTTTTATTGTAATTTTTATTGCTTTGTATTGTAATGTTTAGCGGATAATGCCCCTTGATAGTATATTGAATCAATAAATTGAATTGAATTAAACTGAGTCCATTACAATACTTTGTATGCATAGGAACCAAAATTAATTACACATTTATCATATAATCATATTGTATTTGGTGAACCTGTTTTGGGTGTTTTGACACACTGTTGGGTCTTGAATAAATAAATACATATAATAAATAAATAATTCCAAACCTTAGGGTCTTTGCATCTTGTCATACAGTTGAGAAGATCACTTCGCAAGACCTCCAATTGGGGAAGACCGATCCGTATCACTACGTCTTTTCCAACAACCACTGACAACACAAACTCCTTGCTGTACTCTAATGCTTCTTTGCTGGAACAGTTCAAAATGTTAAAGTTAATAAAATCAACAGGAAGAAGTTATAATTTCCAATGGTTAATATAACATAGTTGTAACATTAATTCTACAATCTACATAACCATGTGTATTAATCCTATAAAGTTTTTTTCACACCATCATGTTTTATGAGAAAAATACTTGTGGTTCATCACATATGGGTGTGGCATGGCATTATATACTGCATACATAGGTTCCTGGCATCTGATTGATTAAAAAGCAGGTAATAACTTTAACCATCACAGTCCTATGATGTAGGTTGAATGATAGTTCATAAATTCCTAGGGGAAAAGTACTATCACGTTAAATGATAGTACTTTTTCCCCCTATTGCGATGTAAGCTCTAGGCCCCACTTATACGTTGTGTAATTTATGATACGCTTCAATGGTAAAAAAGGAACTGCAACCTCTTTGGCCTTTTCGACCGCCTAGGAATTAGGCCTACGTCTACTTGGTGGGAACTCTTTTCATTACTTTATTAGTCCTCGTAGAATCTATGTATGAGGTATATATAACAAATATTGACTGCTCTAGGGTAACGGTAGAAACACTAGTCCCTCAGTAATAACCATAGCATACTATCTTCTTAAATTTGATGCTGTAGATAGCATAACATACTGAATATAGAGTATATACCTAATTTATTCTTTACTGAATATATATTATTAATTATATTACTTCATTCCTTAGAAATTACGATGATCAGGAGGCAGCATGTCCCAATCCTCAACTATACAATCAAGCAAACACTGTTTCCCACTTACTTGAGGAGTCCACCAGGAGGTGAGAATGCAAAGCACTTCAATTCTGGGTAGTCAGGTCTGAGTAGAATTGCTAAGACAGTTGCGGTACCAGCCCCTAAAGAGTGTCCAACTAACACCAGTTTATATTGTTGTGCTGAACCATGAACCTGTTGAAAAAAGGAAAAATTAATACATTTTTAAAATTTACTTTATTCTTTTAAATATTTCAAAAAAAGTTGAATGGAGTGTTGGCAAAATCGAAGTAAACATTTACAACAAAAAACAAATTACATAATGTTTGAAATGCAATATGGTGATATGCATGTGGTCATTAGGATGAATTAACAAAGAAATAGAAAAGTGCAGAAATGCAGGATTAGTATGTACTGAATGAGTGATTGAAATAATATGTCCTTTAATTCTCTAGCTTACAGTAATTTATAATTTCAATTATTTTTTTGTTTCCTTAACATTTAATTTATTTTGTTAAGTTAGTGATCTTTTTATTCTTTTGTCTGTATTTACTGAGGGTCAAAATTGATCAGTTCTGGTACTGACCACCCTCATAAGATATTGTTGAAATAAGTAAAAATAAATAAATGTCTACTGAGTGAATAGATAGATGAATCAACAAATAAACAAATGAATGAATGAAAAAATGAAGAAATTAATATAATAACCACAGCTTACAGTATCTCTCATAAATGCATTTGTGAGCAATAGTTCTTCAGTCAATTTCTTCTTAATATACAATGCAGCTTCAACCATTCCCTGTCAAGTGCAAAATAAATTAATATCTAATCCATAAGTATGTATTTAGGTTAAAGGTCATCCAATACCTGACATTCTGTCTACCACACTGAACCATACATAATTGTAAGCTCTGTCCATGCTATAACATTTTCTGTGACAAATAAATGTGATATGCCCATATTTGGTTGTAGTATGACATCATCATGCCCATATAAGTACACATCACACAAATCTGTCATATAAAATCTGATAGTAAGTAAAGATTTAGCAGTCATTCTACTTAATTATGGAAAATGACAATTTCCAAAAAAATGACTAAAATTGGCAGAAACATAATTTCAACTTAACAAAAGAATATACACATTTATCCACGGTTGCCGCTCTCCACCCAGGAGTACAAGTAGGTACCTAGTAGGTTTGAACACATCTGCGCTGATTACTAGCTGCAATATTATGGAATTCTCCCAGGGAGCTGAGTATGTGTTCCATACGTGTTTGATCCAACGACTGGGGTAGTCATGTGATGCGCTTTATACATATGAATGAAGCGCTATATATAAGACCGACATTTTATTATTATTATTATATAACTATATATAATATATATATATATATATATATATAATTTTATATAATATATAATTGATGCAATACCTTGTGAGCCTGGAAGTTTTCGGAGCAACCCTCAACTGGAATGGCAGTGCTTGAGGCGTGGCAATCTGTCAGGCAATCTTGCATTGACAATGTTCCACGTATAGCTATCACAACCGTACGCATTTCATGGTCAATTGCAACAAAGAAAGGTGTTTCCAAAACCTAAATCAGAGGTAAAAATTTGTAAAACTCATATGAAAAAAATAGTTTTGATATTGGAAATCCGAGGCAAATTTGTGGGGGGGGGGGGGGGGGGGAGCCAAGCCGGCCCTAGCTTTTTTTAAGTACAAAAAAAAATAAATAAATAAAGAAAGAAAGAAAAAGAAAAAATTGATCGCCCAAAATGCCTCGGAGGTTATTTAGAAAAAAACAAATTAATTTTCTATCAACAAAAAAAAAGATATGATAAGATATTGGTAGTAACTGATGGTATATGGCACCATCCTATTTTAGGATTATTCTAGTAGTACATGGTAGTAATCCAGTGGCAGTATATCCCCCAGTGTTACCATTGGTAATAAACCAACCATTGGTAGTAAACTCAGTAGTACTTTGACATTATCCCAGTTATACCACTGATACCAAATCAGTAGAACATTGGCAATAATGCGGTATATCAGAAGTATCCCATTGGTACTTTGGGTAGTAATGCAGTAGTACCTTGGCATTACCCCTATGGTAGGTACATTGGCCGTACATCTGTATTCCAAAATGTTCAATGCAGCAACATTCTAGGGTTACTACGAAGTAGCATTACATTACACAGTAACCATTTGTGTGTGTTGCTTTAAGCTTCATCATGCAGTGAGAAATGCTACATTTCTCGCATTGTTTTTCTATATATTATTTTGTTAATTTTTTAAAAATGTTAATTTATTGGCTCTTAGCTCTTTATATTTATTAACCTTTGATTGGAAAGTACATCAAGATTTTGATATAATGAAATATTGAAGTACAATAATGCCACAAATACTTTTAATTCTGATCAACGTTATTTAATTATCACACCAATTTGTGACAAACCAATGGCAAACATCCACACATGAAAAACAATACCAATATAAACACTGCCAATGTAAATAAAATAAAATATTAGTAGCATTCAAAATTCAGAGCAATTTATATGTGGATGGAACAATTTGGTACGTGTGGATCTGCAGTTTTCACTACTTTAATTCACAAGAACATTTTTTCATAACTGCATTCTGGATGTACTTTTAAGCTAAGTATTAGTAAATGTAGCAGTAAACATCAAACAAATCAACATATTTAAAACTAAACATCAACATCTTACTAATAGAATGAAACACACAAACATGTTTTAACCAAAAGCAATCAGATGTGCTCTCACCTGATCAACTCACCTTGTAGAAAGGTCACATTTTATTTATTACTTTGGCAGCGACAATTTTATAAGAGAAGTTTATCGGAAAGTTTTAAGCATAGAGTTTATCATTAATTGCGTTACTAACGCCCTGCATAAATTTTATAAATATAGGTTTGTTTTTTTATATATAATTTTATAATAATGCATGCAATAAATATACCAATGACCTTATAAATTATTATAAAATATACTTAAATTTATGTAGTGACCTTTCTATGCAAATTAGGTAGCTTACTACACAAATCATGCAAACACTAATTAAAAGCAGCTTACCATGTTTAAGACACGCCTACCTTAGATGTTGAGGTTGCACCAAGCTTTGCGGAGCAACTGACGGGATGGTTGTGCGTCGAAATACTAGTCTACTCAGAGGCAGCAGAAGAGGGAAGCAGAACAGCGTAGTGAGCATTAATATAACCGGAGGTCAGTGTATATTTAAAGCTGATAAAACAACAACCACCATGGCAAGAATACGCTAAGCGCAGACACTGTCTTTAAATTTCATGCAATCATGTTAGTATAAAGCAAACGCAACATATAATACATTTGAAATCAATCCTGACAGAAATGTACAAGAATTCAATTTATAGTTTATTTCAGGAAAATTTCCAAATATAAAATAAGAACTTCCTTATTAATGTTATTTATCTAAAAAGTAAAACATGGTTTTTTATTGTTTTATTCAAGCACTGGAAACAAAAATAATTTGAATCTGGCAGGATTGAAAACAACGTAGAGACTTGTTATGCAATTGCTCTTGCTTTTAAAAATGGCAAATATAAAATGGTCGATAGAAATATTATTCTAAATATATTAAATTGCTAATAAGAATATTCTCTGGATTAATATAAATGTTTTTAAAGATCAGACAGGAAATAAAGGCAGGTTAGTGATACAATTTCATATATATTTCTTTAAAAAATCATATAATCGAATGACTGGTAAAACAATTTCTACTATTAACCTTTCATATTAAGAATTATTCAATTCAAACAATGATTTAGACTTTGATTACAATGATGGGCGTTATTATATCATGAGAACCATATTTTTTCCCAACAAATTCTCTTCTGCTCATATTTTGTTTATGATGTTAATATATGATCATTATTTTGCATCCCAGTATAGATGAGCCACTCGTGAATTTTCACATTTTTATAATATTCCAGATGAGAAACCAAGCATTAGGCGATCTATTCTACCTCGGTAAAACGTATACACTGTATAGTGTGCCATAAATTTGTCTTCAAGAATTTAACTAGAAGACTGACCTCCTGACATTTAAAATAGCTTTCAAGTTCTAAATGCATTTTGTGTTTTGGTTACTACACAAGTCAGAATAACGAAGAATATGGGACGACCAAGCATTTATCTACTGTAATGAAAAAAACTCCAGAGAATATGCTTAAAGCAAGTAGTTTGTAATTATTATAAATGATTATAAATTCAACTTTGTATTATATTAGTAGGCTACACATTAGTTTACCAATCAAGACATTAAGTTGCTTTTAGGTAAATCATTATACAACAAATTCATGCATACATGCAATAGATTAGAATAAACATAAAATAACAGATGAAAGAAAAACAACATTTAAAGTAATTCCTACATACATTAATAAGTATTAAATTGACAATTTATAAATAATAAAATGGTAATAAAATACATATAAGGACAATACATAAAAATGCATACATTTATGACTCAACATCTCTGTAACAGAATGGATCTGGAGGAACGTCATTTGTAATAGTCAAATAAATTAGCATTACGATATTGGCAATGCCAATACCCATAAAGAATCAGGTGTCATACATTTTCTCATCTGCTAGCATTCATTATGTCGTCTGCTAGTGTTATTTAAGCTGCTCTAACACTTGTTTTACCTCAAGCGTTACATTGGTTGGCTCATTTTATACACTGTATATTTTTAAGATTCTTTAATTGCATGTATGGGACAAAATATATCCGATATACTTGATGACCTGATGATGATAATGATAATTAATTAGAGTTGTTCTTCTTTCTTTGTGATGAACATTTTTCTCTGGTCTGTTGTTCTTGATACTTTGTTTCTTTTTCAAACATTGCACTATCCCACTCTGTATGATAAAGTTTGACCATATGGTTTGTTACGGTTGATTTGTGTCTTAATTTTAATTCTGTACTTTGTACTAATCCATAAGATAGGTTAAAATGGTTACATGAGGATTTTACAAAGATGATAATAATAACAATGATGATAATGATCATTACAAACTACATAATACCAAATTATAAAAATATTGCAATCAATAGTTATTGTTTAAGTACAGATAATCACTTATTATTATCACAAACTATTATAGAGAATCACTAATAATGACAATAATGATGATAATGATGCTGATGATAATGATAATCATGATCATGGTAAAGATGATGATGGCAATGATGATGACATAAGATGATGATGATAGTAGAATGGTAATGCTGATAATGGTGATCACACTCATGGTAAAGAAGATGATCCCGAGGATGATAATCAAGATGATGAAATTGAAATGACAAGATAACAAAGACAATAAAATCATTGATAAGAACCTCTATGAGATATTAAGATGTTACCGCTTTCATTGTCTCAAGTAACAACTGACACAACATTAATAATTTAGCTATAAATTCATATACAAATATTAAAGAAATAACAAAAAACAAAGAAACAATTTCACAAACAAGTCTCAAACAATGCTACACCTATAGCAATCCCTGTGAGGATGAGCAGGAAATGATGCATTTGGGATTGGAAGAAAATTATAGAAAATATAAACCTCGGGGAAAAAATCACATCCTTAGCATCTCAGATTTATATGTCCGACTCTGGCAAAACCCTCCGTTTGTCGCAATTTCTAATTTTCCATAAGAACCCAAAATGTTTGAGAAAAGAATTTTGAACATTTTCATGTTTTTTGCATTTCATAAAAGAAGATATATTGAAGAACATTTCTGCAAAATGTCAATCACTAAATATAACTGAAAAGTATATTTAAATTATTTTTAAAATACAAATCTTAATAATAAACTATTGATTTTGGAATCTTTGGAAGTTGTTTTCTCAAAACCTACATGGCTGATATATAAAGAATTAAATATTCATAAGTTTGCTAATACTCAACCAATTTCTATCAATTAAACACTGTTTTAAAGAAGAATTCATATATAATCTAACAATATCAAAAACTCAATTTTGAATTTTTCTTTTCCTACAAACGGCTGGTTTTGCCAGAGCCAGTCACATTATATTGTCATCTGACTACTATTTTATTATTTTCTTTTCTCACTAGGAAATCTACTGTTCTCTCACAGAGACAACTATTATAAAAATAAATAGAATACATGATTATCATGATATATGATTTATGTATGTTCATGATCCATTGATTGAATAAATGTATATATTGAACTGAATTGACACTTGAAAATTTTACCAAATTAAATTTTACCAAATTAATAAGATATAATAATTTGAGTGAAATTGTGGTTTGGTGGTGAATATGCTTGCCTTCTAATCCCAGGGCCTAGATTCAATTCCCATCAAGTAATAAGATCCCATTGTAAAAGGGATATTCACTTAAAAAAGTGATTAAATTCGCTATTGGTTTGTCCTTAGCAACGGTGCCTTAAAAATAAATGACAAAAACTAATAACTGTTACTCAACAGGATGAATTTTTTCCACATCTACAGAATATATATCACACTTTTACAAAATGACATGAGAAGTGAATGAAAGTGACTCATTTTGAGTACACATCTGAATAAGGAATGGATCACAAGGATTGCTATAAGTTGTTGCTGCCATGCTAACATGAGTAAAAACTATAACAAAATTATATAGCTTGAATTAGAAATTTTAATAGAAAACAGCATACCGTATCAGTATTAGATGTTTTAATACAAAATAAGCAACAAGCTTCTTTAGTCTCTGGTTCTACGTCCATGCATCTTTCATCCATAACCTCTTGAAACGACATGCTTGTTTCCAGACACATAACAGGTGGAAAATCAGCAGCCTGTTCAACGGTTTGCGACGTTTCGCTGTTCTGTTCTCCACCTGCGTTCTGCTGCCCACCATTGCTGACACTACCAACTAACCGTAAGCCCTCCATATCCATGCTAAGCTCGCCGACCGAGCCGGCATGGTGTGTGATTGGTTGAATTCTACTAACCGCGGAATGAAATGTGGTGTACACGATGTTTGAGTCGTCCAACCCGCTGATTTTTTTTAGAGCAGCGTAGTTGCAATGACAACAGTTGTCGTCATCCAATGGCACCGGTCTCTTCTTCTTTAAACATGGAAGACAACAACAGCAGCTGTGGAGGTGACAAGAGATAACATGATCATTGTTATTGTTAGGAAATGAGAAACAACTGGAAAGAAAGACAATTCTCAAATAACTTTCATTTACAATAACACAAAGAAAATGAGTAAACTTAAATTTATATTGCAGTAAAATCTGAAAATTTTTAGAACAAAAAAAAATCAGTTTTTGCTGGATTTTCAGACTTTTTAACTACTAAAATTGATTTTTATCTGGTTTTCATATTATATAGTGTTATTTTTTGCAATAACAACAGTTTAATTATCATGTTGGTTTAGGATGGTTCAAAACACCCAAGATCATCTAGTTGATTAACTGATTAATGAAGTAAAATAATTAATTGATCAATATTGATCATTTAACATACCGACATCCTTGACATAACTGGCAGAAGCCAGTGGTTGGATTCAGCAGCGCGTAGACAGGCCAGCCATATGCTGCTGAGGCATACTTCATGTAGTATTTGGCATCATTAAATAGTTGTTTCTCTTCCTATAAAAAAATAATAAGATAATGATAAACAAACTGTCTTAAAGATAACGCAAATGGGATGGTAAAAATTGTGTGACAATTATATAAGGAGCGATGTTACGATGATGATGAAGATGATGATGATGATGATGATGATGATGAAAAAAGACAGATGAGGATCAATATGATGACAGCTTTGAAAACGATGTAACTGATGGTGGCTGTCATGATGACAAAGATGATTAAAATACTCATTATATAAAAGATGATGAAGTTGATGATAATACTAATAAAAAAGATTAAAATTTAATTGGTATTTTAATGATGATAAGGACAATAATGATAGATATAGTTTTTGCTCCATAACTTACAACATTTTCTAGATCAAGAAAGCGTGTTTGTGGCGTGATAGGAATCCCCGAGAGGAACTTCATCACATGCCAACGAGGATTAGCAATAATCACATTTCTCTTCCTTTTCTGCTCTTCACGAAGCAATAACAAGCCGGCAAAAACATCAGACGGCACAATATCCAGGTCACGGAAGAACTCTGAGAACAGCTCTGCCACTTCTGCGAAAGCATTCTGAACAAAAAATGAGGGAATTAAATACTGATGACATTTAAAATTCTTGAAGAGAATTGCAAAGGAATCTCAAGACATTTAGTAATGGGACACATACATGCTGTATTAATGCCAACTTCATCATTAATGTTTGTGTTGAACCCTGTCCAGCCTATCAAATTTTATGTGACAAAAAACGTGTAATATGCCTAAATATGGTCATGATGACATCACACATGACCATATATAGGCACATCATGACTATATATATGGGCATATATCAGTTTTTTGTCCAAAAAAAATTTGATAATCTGGAGAGCTTTAAAAGTACTAAACTTTGTTGAATTTATTAGCTTTTAATAAAAAATTATAGCAATAACATATTTCTCACCAATTAGCAAACACATTAATAACATCGTTGCTATATTGCTTCTGAGTCCTAAATTGGCTGGTCTTTAATTTAAGATTTTTTATAGTAAACATCTTTAAATTAGCGAACCAAATGTTTTGATTTGTCTTATTAAAATGTGATAACTTATTTTGTCATTTTTAAGTAAGTTGATCAATCCTTTAATTGAACTTTTGGCAGGCTTTACTATTTTTCGAGACTTTATTACAAGGTAGTACACTGTAAAATGAGTGCTCATTATGTTTAAATTAAGTTTTATCTGTTTTTATGTTTTAATTGTCTCACAAAAATAGCACACCTCCTGCGTATCCCGTACACCAGCGCAGCAACATAGTAGCCGACATCTGTTATGCCAATTACGTTCATATAGTTCTTGAGTCTTTCTGTTGGATAGAAAATTTTTTTATTTCTGTTAAACATTTTTAGGGAGTAGAGCTGAATGTATTTGTAAGAGAAACTCTACTGTTACAAGATTTGAACTCAGGACACTAAGATTAGAATGCAAGCATATCTTAACCACTAAGCAACAGCTCCACTTACACTTAACCCCATCAGGAAATACTAGTTACTACCCAGTGGCTTTGAACAAGCTAGTGTACTCTGTTGGAAAACTGTTTCCATTAGGGCACTTCTTATTAGTAATTATTTCACCCATGAATAAAAGAATAAAGTATGGTATCACAGAACATACATGATGTGGATATGAATGTCAACTTCATGAATTAACAATAAACAAAATTAAAAGATTCAAAATTCTCCTCAGTGATAGTAGACAACAACCAGAACGGCTGATTCCATTACACTGAAAATAGTTCCCATTATCTGGCCATTATATCAATTAGGATTAAAGAGTTAAAACCTTTCTATATTACGGTAAAGTTCAAAGACTGGCCACATCCTGCTGAAAGCGCTTAAATGTTCTTTTGAATTCACTGGGTAAAGTCTACTATTAAAGAAGCATTAACTCGTAAATCTGCCAAACTTTGCCGGTAGGAAGGTCACCAGGTGACATAAGCTTATTTCTATGTTGTAATAGTAATCACCTCTAATGGACTCATTTTGAATGTTTAGCACACCATCTATCATAAAGTAATTTTCACAGTTATAAATTACCAGAAGAAATACATCAAGTACAGCGGTAAGTGATTGGACTTTGGTGCAACACAGATCAAGTTTGAGACCTGCCAGGATGACACTTACTTGTGTCCTTGAATAAGACACTTTGCTCAACTCATCCTTCGGATGTGATGTTAAGCCCTTGGTAACATGTGCATACGGCATATGCACACGACAAAGTACAGGCTAGGTCTCCCAGTCTACTGACTAAGGGTAGGTACTGCACTAAGGCCGTTGTGGGTACCAAGAGGCCTAAATCCAAATTTCCTTACACATTTACTTTTCAATAATATTCTTTGTACAGTATTTACATGTATTAGATCCTGCAATGCTTGTTGAAAGGACTTGAATTCAGTGTACATATTAAGTTAATAAATGTGCAAGAGTTCTAGGAATACTGATTTCAATCTGGTGGGTTTCATTAAATTGATTAACAAGAGTACTAATCAATAGATATGGTCTGCAAGCGAGGGAAGTGAAATTAAAACAGTATGTCAACTCGAATTGTTTAAGAAAAATGCATGTTATAGCTCAGCTATTCCACACTGATAAAATAATACTCTTTTATTTCAATGCAAAAGACTAAAAACATCTATTAAATATCAACTACTTAAAAAAATAAATA